>NW_006399758.1:33820652-33846337 GCF_000299155.1 Elephantulus edwardii | reverse complement strand
CAACAAGCATCAAATTAAACAAGCTGTAAAGAAGCTCTATGACACTGATGTGGCCACGGTCAGCACTTTGATTAGGCCTGATGGAGAGAAGAAGGCCTATGTTCGACTTGCTCCTGATTATGATGCTCTGGATGTTGCCAACAAAACTGGGATCATCTAAACTGAGTCCAGTGAGCTAATTCTAAATATAAATTTTTCTCACCATAAAAAAAAAAAAAAAAGAGTAACTACAGAATGTTTGAACCTGAGCTTTGCCCCCTAGGAACAGCTGAATTTAATATTAAACCTACTGGCATCAAGCTGACTCTGACACACAGTGACCCTCTTTTAAGTTTCCGAGGCTGTAAGTCTTCACAGGAGACTGTCTCATTTTTCCTGCGGGGTAGATGGTGGATTCGAGCCTATGACCTTGTGGTTAGTAGTCCAACCCTGTACCACCAGAGCTTCATGAATTTAATGGTATGCCTCCTCAAATTATCAAGGCATGATACACCTTTACAACTTGGTCCATTAACTTCATATAATTTACTTCCTCATTGCTCTAAAAATCCCTCTATATAGAGAAATGGAAATATAAAAGCTAGTCAAAAGAATCCAATTCTTTCTCATCCTAATTAAGTCAGTTCTTGATTGAGTCTTTTAAAATTTTAGCTATTCTTTACCTTCTAAATAGCTTTGTATCTATATTGTATATATACTCCTTCCAGTCCCAGCTAAAACATGACTTGAAGCAACTTAATTTGCTTTTTTGCATCAGGGTGCTTGTCTCAATTTCCAAGAACAAAGATGGGCAGCCCCCTCAGACCTCTTATTTAGATTTACTGTCTCAGAAACTCTGATAGAAAGTAGTATGAATAGGAAACAATTCATGGGAGAGAAGGACTGTCCCAATTTAATATGAAATAATTATGATTATCTACCTCACCGAGCTAGTGAGCTCTGGTGGATTAGTGGTAAGGAAATGTGCTGCCAGCACCAAGGTATGTGGTTCAAATCCACCAGTGCTCCGTGGGAAAGAGATAGCCAATCTCCTCCTGTGAAATTTACTGCCTCTGAAAATCCACTGGAAGGTCCGCTATGGGCCAGTTCCAACTTGACAGCACTCAACAACTACAACTTAAAGCATATGGGCTCTGGTGGCCTAATGCTAAGGAGTTGTGCTGCCAACACAAATGCACATGGTTTAAATCTACCAGCTGCTCCAAAGAAGAAAGGCAGTTTCCTCCTGCAATTTAAAATCTCTGAAAACTTGCTGGAATGAGCTATGAATAAGTCAGTCCCAACTCAAGGGCACATAACAACGACCCAAAGCAAAGCCACCTACCCTTTAAAATAAAATGCTTTTCATTTAATTTGCAGCCAAGAAAATGTACAGGTTTTTCTTGTCTGTACAGAACGCAAATTCTGTCATAAGAAATGAAAAAACATTTTAAAAAATACTTGGCACAGAAGAGATTAAGAAACAGTCGTCACTATGAGTCGTAGCTCACTCGACAGCACATAACCACCACCACCCGACGACACACAAACTGTAGGCCAGTATAACAGATCACGTACCAAGATTATTTGTACTCCGAACTGACAGAAGTCTAAGTTTGGTTCTTTTCCAAGTGACATATTAGAATTTTTTAAAAAATTACATTTACAATCTAATAATGTTAGAAGTTATCAAGTTAAGTCCTGTTCAAAAACTCAAGTTTCCCTATAGAAGACTTTCAAAGCCATGTTGCTAGTCCAATTATTTCAAATAAGAGATGACTAACAAGAAACTGAAAACAGAAAAGTTACCTGTTACTGTTTCGTACATAACTCTACTATGAATTTTACTTTCCGCTTCCAAGCTTATTCGCTCATGGATATCGAGTTAATATTGACTCACAACAACTCTATGAACAACAGACCTGACCCCTACCTTGTACTGTCCTGTGTCACCTCACCATCTCTGACACACTAGAGCAGACTGCTGCAGTTAACGTGTCAATCCATCTCCCTGTGTGTCTTATGAGGCTACAAATCCTAATGGGAAGAGACTGCCCCTCTTTCTCCAGGAAAGCTGCTGGTGGATTAGAAATGATGGTGGCATGCGTATGGCTACGACATCACCAGAGCTCCTTCCAAACTTCCCTTTAATGGCTATTCCTGTTAAGTGCCATAGTGTCAAAGTGAACTCAGTGGGGATCTTTTAGTGAATTTTCAGAGGCTAAAATGTCATGGGAGGAGACCGCCCATCTCCTGGGAAGCTGCTGGTAGTGGATTCAACCATGTACCTTTGGGTTGGCAGCAGCTTCTCACCTACCTAGGCTACCAGAGCTCCTTTCCAAACTTGGGAAGAGGCAGTAAAATAACTGTTAAAAGCAACTCTGCAGCCGTGATGCTTAAGCTCAAACCACAGATGACTATGGCTTTAGCAAAGCTCCTTCACCTCACCATGCCTTAGATCTTACACCTATAGAGCAAGGCATTATACTTATGTCACAGGCTAATAATGTACCATGATTAAATGTGTACTATTGATTCAAACTTAAACTTAACACAGTTGAGTAGAAACCACCTCACAGCTGACCCCTTGACGGGTTTTTGAAAGCTGTAAATCGTATAGGAGACTGCCCACCAACCAACAAAAGTCCTAATACAAGTCTGTGATTCCATCCAATAACCCTTCTATTAAATACTGAGGTTAATGGGAGCTCTGGTGGCCAAGTGGCAAGAAGCTGCACTGCAATCCCAGAGGTATGCGGTTTGAATCCACCTGATGCTCTGCTGGAGAAGGAGGGGCAATCTCCTCCTGTGCCAGTTGGATCCAATTTGTTGGTACACAACAAGGGGGAAAAAATACTGAAGTTATCCTTTTAAAATTGAGCCAATTATACACTGTTCTACCCTGGATCGTTGTTCTTGAGTTGTACTGTTAACCCAAAGTCCACGCCTCTCTGGCAATTCCAATCTACCAGTGGCTTCTTGGGAGAAGATGGGTTATCTCCTCAAGTCAGAGCCTTGTAAACCAGTAAAGGATCAATAATGAGTTCCAACTCAATAGCAAGGAGTTGAGCCTGCCACTTTACTTAAACATGCCCTACCTCTGGCCAAATACCCACTACGTACTGGGTAGTATGGTGTGACAGACTTTACATTATCCACATCAGGCACTTGGGTTTGATTCCAGCTGAATGTGCCTAATGTACTGGCATCACTCATCTCTCACTGGAAGCTCGCAAGCTGCTGCGGTGTCAGGAGGTTTCAGCAGAGTTTCCAGGGTAAGACAGACTAGGAAGCAAGGCCTGACAATCTACTTCTGAGAGCCCTATGGATCACAATGGTTCCTGCAAAACAGGCCACTGAGCTCTTTGTTATCTCCATGGTTCTGTTATAGCTAAGACTGACATATGACTGAAAGGCAGCTAACAACATACCCTTTAAGTCTGGATCTCTTTTTATAAAAAAAAAAAAAAGAAAGATTAGAAACTTTAACCACCAAACAACAGTTCACTCACTCAGTAAACATTTACTGGGTGTTCATGAATACCTGTTTTCCCTACAAAGTTCTAACCCAAACCTCTAACTGCATGGCAAATTGGCTGCAGTAAGAGAAAATCACTGTACCATGCAGTAAGAATAAAGCTGATCAACAATCCAAGGAGTGATTAGTCCTTTCTTTTAACAAGTCCTCTGAACTTATTCAGCATATATTTGCAGGGCACATTTTTATGTCATGTTAGAAATCAAGAACACAAAAATCCTACAGCATGCATTTAACCCTCAAAAAGATTATAATTTAGTAGTGGGAACACAAATACGGACAAGTCAGTCACCTGTTGTAAATTCTCTGATGGAGAATACAGACATTATTATGGAAGCATAAATGAGGAACGCCTTCATTGGGTTCGGTGGTGAAAAGTGAGGCTGTGTCAGGAAGTTATTCTAAGAGTTGAGCTAAACTGTGGAGGATCCCTGTTTTGGTGGTATATGGCTGAAAGGAAAGTACTTTCAAGACATTTTGTGTTCAGAGATGGCGAGATGACCAATACAGGCAAAAGAAAAAAAAACAAACCCAAAACAAAAACCAAATTCAGTTGTACTCAGGAAGGATGTGGGGAGCAAAATGCAAGATGAAACCACTGGGGTAGGAAGAATGTACTATAAAGCAGTTGCTATGTGCCGTCAAGCCAGAAATGACTCACAGCTGACCCTCCATCAGGAGATTATCCATCTTTTTCTCATGGAGCAGCTTGTGGATTCCAACTGCCTGCCTTTGGGTTGGTAGCCTAACTCCTTCCTTTTAACCCAAAGAGTACTAGGAAAGCAAAAAAAAAAAAAAAAAAGGGGGGGGGGGAATGGCAGGCTCAGAAGCCAGTGGTTTAAGTTGTTGTTGTTGTTATGTACCACTGAGTTGGAATCAACTCATAGCTGACTCTCCAACAGGTTTTCAGAGACAGTAAAATGCATAGGAGACTGGCCATCTTTTTTTCCATGGAACAGCAGGTGGATTTGAGCCATGTGCCTTTGAGTTGGCAGCACAGCTCCTTACCATTAGATCACCGGAGCTAACAGTGGTTTAATATATAAATCAATAGCCAGAAATGTATTTTCCAATGTTTGACTAGAAAGAAAAAGGAAGAGAGATGTAAAGGAAAGTGTTTAGTGGTTTATTTCTGATGATGGAAGAGACTTCAACATATTCACAGGCAGAGAGAAAATGAAATCAGAAGATACAGACCAAGATCTCTGAGAAGTCAAGAATTGTTGAGATCTAAAACAGTGTACAGACAGAAATAGCTCTCCTGCTAAGATTAGAAAGAGAGAAAGATGGGTGTGAGTGCTGCTATCTCTCTAAGCCTCTGCAAAAGGAAGTTAAGGAGCTAATGGCTCCTATTTCCTTAGAGAAGCAGGAGGTACTTTTTGAGACACCAAAAATACAATGGTTAATAAAAATAGGATTTCCTGATTTAATAGGGGGAACTCTAACAGTGCAGTCAGTAGAGGGTGGCATTGCAGATCCCAAGGTTCAAATCCACCCGCAGCTCCACTAAATAAAGGTGGACAATCTCCTCCTGTGAGAGTCTCGGAAAACCTGCTGAAGGATCATCTCGGAATCAACTCAAGTTCCAACTCAAGGGCTTTAACAGGAATAGAGCAGGTGTAGATGAGCAAGGAATAGTTCAGAATGACTGTGGAAGACATGGCCCCTGAGCACCGTCCCCTCAGACAGGTGAATTCTTCTCTCCCAGCCATTTTAATAATGCAACGACATCAATGTTTAGTGCTATCAAGGACATATAGGTTCCAGAAGAGAAGAGGGCACACTCCAGCTATGAAACAACATCTGATCACTCAAAGAGATTACTTTCTCTTACTCCTATTAATTAAAAAAAATTTGGCTGTGGAAAATCTAAGGTAACTGGTATTTTCCAGAAAAGTTCTTTACCCAAAGCTCACTCATCACAAACATCTAAACCACAGCTGGTCCTCCCTACCTCACAGCAGATCAGAATCATACAGAGACTCTGCTGGAGGCCGGAAGGGATTCTTCTTCACCTTCTCAGTCTCAGTTCCCACATATCTAGTTTCTACTCATTCTTCAAGATTCAGCTCTAGGGTCCTATCTCTAAAGCTGGACTAGTTGCTGGGTATCCTCAGAGCGTGATGTTTGCTTCCTTTTCTATCTCTCTCCCTGGACTGTAAATTTCCTCATTAAAATTCATCTCTGTTTCTAGCTCCTAGCCCAGTTTCTGGCCCCTAAGTGTTTTAGGAGAAAAGTCACAATTGAAAAAAGCCACATCTACCTCACTAATGACATTCACCTCTAGAGTCTGAAATAAAAGTCCAACACAGAAGTAAAAGGTAGGAAAAAAATAAAAAAAAAAAGGAAGGTTATCTAAAACCAAGTGTCATACACTCTGTTATATGCCTGATCCATGCAATGGTATTTTCAATTGCTTCCCATGCATGTGGAAATAGAACAACAAATAAGGAATAAAGAATTGGTGTCTTTGCATGTTGGAAAAAGTACTGAATATCTCATGAGCTGCCCAAAGTACAAACAAATATACACTGGAGGACATGCAACCACAGTGCTCCTTAGAGGCAAGGAAGGTTAAAAACTCCTTTCCACTCAACGTCAAGAAAACAAAGATTCTCACCACTGGGCCAATTGGCAGCATTGGTATGAATGGTGAAGAGATTGAGAGAGTTAACAGTTTTAGTTTACTTGGTTCCACATTCAACACTCTTGGTAACAGCAGCCAGGAAATCAGGAGACAAATTGCATTAAGAAAGTCAGCTGTGAGGGACCTCTCCAGAGTACTCAAGAGCAACGAAGTCAGGCTGGGATTAAGGTGCGCCTGATCCAGGCTATAGTCTTTGCAATTACATGCTATGCATTGGAGAGTTGGACAGTGAATAGGGAAGATAGAGAATTGATGCCTTTGAGCTGTGGTGCTGGAGAAGAGTGTTTAATATATCATGGACTGCTAGAAGAACAAACAGGTTTGTCCTGGACAGGGTGAAGCTGTAGTGCTCCTTGAAGTCAAGGATTCTGAAGCTTCGTCTGACTTATTTGGGGCATATTGTAAGGAGAGACTGGTCTTTGGAGAGGGACATCATGTTTGGAAGAGTGGAGGGGCGGCGCAGGAGAGGAAGACCCTCGATGAGATGGATCGATTCTGTGAGTGGAGTGGTGAGAATGAATGTGTTTGAGACAGAGAAGTTGGCACAGGATAGAACGGCATTTAGGGCTCTTGTACATAGGATAGCTAGGAGTCACAAGCAACTCGATAGCACATAACAACAAACAAAAACCCACACACACTGGGTATGTTATCAGGAGGGGAAAATCCTTGGAAAAAATACACCATGCTAGAAAAATAGCAGAGGGACTCTGAGAGACTGGAAAACAAGACGATGGACTGACACTGTGACAGGAACAATGGCTGGGGTGTGACAGAATGTGACAGAGACTGTGAAGATGAAGCAGGACCAGGAAGGTTCCAATCTGGTTGCAGTAAGTAGTGGTCTACACGATGGCACCTAACAACAAGAACAACAAAATACTGACAATATAGTGACATAATGAGGAAGTTTTGTAATGATCCTCCATGACACGATACACAAAATAGCTGTAAAAAGAACTGAGTGGACGGCAACGTCCCTTAGTTCCAAGTAAGGGGAGTAGCTTTCTGGTGCGTGGTCTGTAACACTTTTTATCCCAAAAGATTGTCAAAAAGGGAGGAAAGCAAGAAAAGAGAGAAAACGCAAACCTCAGTATCTCAACAAATTCCAACTTAAACATCTGTCAGATGCCAGTAGTTTGGGGAAGAGATCATGGCTCAGAACAGATTTTCCAGATAAACAATGTTTTATCACTGGTGATAAGAATATAGAGTAAAACTGACAAAGTCCCTGAATCCAGGATACAGCTGAAGGGCTTTCACAACAGGAGGAAATCTACTCTTCCACAGAGGTGATTCAAAATGTCCATAAACTTTTATGTGAATAATGCTTCTGGTAAATGAAAGGAAGTTTTCAAATTAAACTGAATGCTACGATTGAAAACTCGTTGCTATAATCAAGGATGCTTTAGGCAGAATGCTAAATGATCCAGGAGGTATCAAAAGAAGATGGAAGGAATACTGAGTCATTGTCTAGAAAGGAACTGGCAGATACAGAAGAATTTAATGAAATAACATTTGAGCAAGAGCCTATGGTGATGAAGGTAGAAGTTCAAGCTGCTTTGAAGGAAATAGCAAAAAATAAGGCCCCAGGAAGAGGTGGTATACCAATTGACATATTTCAGCTAACAGATGCTGCCCTGGATGTGCTCACCAAGAAATCTGGAGAACAACCACTTGGCCAACTGACTGGAAGAGATCTATATTTGTTGCCATCTCAAAGAAGGGTGACCACCAACTGAGTGTGGAAAGTACAGAACAATATCATTGATCTCACATGCAAGTAAGATTCTACTGAAGATTATCCAAAAACGACTGAAACAGTACATCAGCAGAGAACTGCCAGAAGTCCAGGCTGGGTTTAGAAGGGGTCGTGGTACTAGGGATATTGTAGCTGATGTTAGACGGACCTTAGCTGAAAGCAGAGAATACCAGAAGAATGTCTATCTGTGTTTCATTGATTATACAAAGGCATTTGACTGTGTGGATCATAACAAACTGTGGCTGACTCTGAGAAGGATGGGAATCCCAGAACATTTAATTGTGCTATTGTGAAACCTATACTTGGACCAAGAGGCAGTCGTCAGAACAGAGCAGGGCAACACTGCATGGTTCAAAATTTGGAAGGGTGTACGCCAGGGATGTGTCCTATCTCCATACCTCTTCAACCTGTATGCAGAGCAGATTATCGGAAACGCTGGGCTCTATGAGGAGAAGCGTGGCGTTAGGATTGGTGGACGATCTATCAACAATCTGCGTTATGCAGATGACCAACCCTGCTCACTGAAACTGAGGAGGACCTCATGCACTTACTGCAGAAGGTCAAGGACTGCAGCCTTCAGTATGGACTGAGGCTCAATGTCAAGAAGACAAAGATTCTCACCACTGGACCCATCGGTAGCATCAGGATGGATGGCGAAGAGATTGAGATTGTTCATAGCTTCAGTTTGCTCAACTCCATGGTCAACACTCTTGGCACCAGCAGCCAGAAAATAAAAAAACGTATTGTGATGGGAAAGTCTGCTGTTAGGGACCTCTCTAAATTACTCAAGAGCAACGGTGTCTCTCTGGAGGCTCAGGTCCGCCTGATACAGGCCATGGTTTTTGCAATCACTTGGTTATGCATCAGAGAGTTGGACAACGACTAGGGAGGATAGAAGGAGAATTGACGCCTTTGAGCTGTGGTGCTGGAGAAGAGTATTGAATGTACCATGGACTGCCAGGAAAACAAACAGATTCATCCTAGAGAGTGTTAAACCAGGCTACTCCTTGGAGGCAAGGATTCTGGGGCTTCGTCTGACACACTCTGGACATGTTGTAAGGAGAGACAGGTCCTTGGAGAGGGACATCATGCTGGGCAGAGTGGAGGGACAGCGCGGGAGGGGAAGACCCTGTATGAGGTGGACTGATTCAGTAACTGGGGTAATCGGGATGGGTGTGTCAGAGGCAATGCGATTGGCACAGGACAGAGCAGGGTTTAGGGCTGTTGTACATAGGGTCGCTATGAGTCGCAAACGACTCGACAGCACATAACAGTACCCATATTACTTAGCATAATGTCTGACACACAGAAAATACTAAAAACCAAGCCACAAATGCTGTAGTTGTTACACGTGTCGCCAAATCAACATCAATCCTAGCAGCCTTCCTTATGAAAAGCAGATCTGAACCTTGCCATGTGTTATCCTCAAGATCTGACATGCTCAGGGCTCACTGCTACAGTCACTTTATTAATCATTTTGATGAAGGTGTTCCTCTTTCTCTGCCTCTCCCCTTTTCCCAGCATGATGTTTTTTCCTAAAGACTGATTTTTCCTGACAACATGCCCGAAGTATGTGAGACAAAGTTTCACCATCCTTGCCTCTAGATACTGTATTCAAAGTTGCAACTGTAATGTACACATAATTTTGAATTTTGTATTTTCAATCTTCCTTCTGTGTACTGCAAACCTGTAAGAGCTCTGTCAACAGCAGAACAACTTACAATCATAATGGTGAAACCTTACTTTGGCAAACAATACTCTAGAAGGCCACAAGATGGTGTTGTTGCTTCATAAAACATACCTTGTAATGCTTAAAATTAAATGCATTATACGAATTTCTTCCTAAAATATATAGTTAGGATTTTTCCTCACTGGCAAGCAAGGGTAAGATATCAAAACACGCTTATATTCAGTTGACTAGAATGCACTGTTGTTGTTGTTGTTGTTGATGTGTACTATGCCTTGGAACTGAACCGCAGCTAACCCTCAGGCAAGTTTCCAGAGGCAGTTAATCATCCAGGAGGAGAATGCCCATCTTCTTCCCGCAGGGCAGCTGGTGGATTTGAACTACATGCCTTCGGGGTTGCAGCAGTTTCTTATCCCAGGCCACAAGGGCTCTCTCTAGAATGCACTAGTGAGAAAGAACAATGCAAACCAACCATGCAACAGGGATGGTGAGGCCGGTATGGGATTGGCCAGGATTGTACGATCAATCCCAGCTAATGTGATGACAACCAAGAACAACAAACAAAAGTTTCAAGTTTAAGCCACATATCTGTGACTATTAAAACCACTACAAAACCCCCCAAATAAGACTTAAGTGTCATTCCTGTGAGTTATTTTTTTAATCACTTCATAGTAACTGTTCCTTCCCTCCCTGCTCTACCCTACCAAAGTAATAAGAAAAAGTGAAGCATAATTTTACTTACTATATTTTCAAGTTCTTAAGATAATGTCTTTGTTCTAAAAGAAATGATACAAATATTGATGTCAATAAAAAAAACCATGCCAAAATACTATGAGATGAAGTAGTTTCTTTTCTAATTTTCGACAATTTTTAAATTTCTTATGAAATGTACTATTATGATTACAATAAAGAAATTGTAGTTTTTAAAGGAATAACAACATCAAAAAAAAAAAGAAGACAATGCTTGGTCATCATCCACCCCTCCCACCCTTTACTGAATCCAAGCAGAAAACAAGACTTCCATTCCTGCGTATGAGGTCATTTCAGAAAATACAATTTAAATAACAATAAGCTACTTAAAACTTGGGTCCAGAATTTACAGAATCAACTTGATTTTTTATTGTTTGCAAGAATACTTAAATCCATAGAAGATGAGTGCATCAGGCAGCAGATAAGTCGAGCATGGGTAACTATCCGAGACAACCTGCACACAGGCACAATGAAGCACTGCAGCCTACGAGTTGGAAAGGAAATCTGAACCAAGTCTGTGCCTCTAAAACAGTCAAGAATAACAGTAACCGTAACACTAAGTTCATACAGAGGAAGTGAAAAAGAGAGAAACCCTCAATGAGCTGGATATTGACACACCAGCCACAACAATCAGCTTAAACATAGCAGAAATTGTGAGAACAGAGCTAGGGCAGGACAATCTGTTGGCTTGCTGGCAACTAACATCATGTGTCAATCATTTTATTTAAAAATTACCTCCAATTTTGATGAAGTACCCTTCATGGTCATTATTTTATTAATAGATGAAGAAAAGTTGGTTCCAGAAACTTAAGTAAATTGACCAGAGCCATAAAATTAAGAATTAAGAATCAGATGTGAGCCCAGATCTCTGGGGCTTAAAGCGCGCGCGCGCGTGCGCGCGCACGCGCGCACACACACACACACCCATCCATCCATCCATCCAACTGCAACAGAACAGAAAATAAAAAATGCTGAGGTGAATTCGTACTGCAAAATGAGTAGTGCTAAATCTGAGATTACAATACTCTGTTGAAAGTGAGCGTATATACTGTCAGCCAGGCAGTTTTGTGCAACTCCAAGCTGGTCCAAGCTATGCCTTTCCTTAAAAATTGAGGAAGAACAATTAATCTTAAAAAGATAAACATGTAACAGCATACGAACATTAACAATGGAGAAGGTAAGCTGTTGGAAAACATGTTTAATAAATTATTTCCATGTATTATTGGAAAAAATACCTAAGAGCCAAATAATTTTTACTTTTTAAGATAAAATTTTTAAAAATTATATATAATCCTATCTTTTAAAGCAACACAAACATTGCCATATATTCTTGATTCAGCGTGAGGTATTTTAGTAGTGGAGTTACTTAGAAGGCTTTTTCCCATCTAAGTAAAAAATTTTAAGCATACTGGTACTCTTGGTATATACATTTTGTATACATTTGCTACATCTCAGAAGCAGCACAGAACCAAAAAGCTTAAGCACTCAAGCTGAGGCTGACAGACAGATTATCTGAGAGAAACAGACCTTCAGTCAGGCCTGCTGACCATGTTAGAGCTGTTCTCTAGAGCACGGGTCACTACACTATCCAACAGAGTTACGTTCACCCCAAAACATTTCCTGATTGCTTGCCCTTACAGTTTGGATTCTAACTTACCAGCATTTAAACAACCAAAGAGATTTGCTGACTCTTCAATTCCAAAGTTCCCCTTTCTAGGTTGAAAAGAGCATGGCAGTGTGTGGGTGTGTAACCTCATAAAAGGAAGAGTTTTAAAGGCACAAAGACCTTCAAACTAGACTTCAAATTTACTCTCTGTATACATCCAGTCTCCATTCACTATCTATAAAATGAAGCTACTAACATCAAACTAACAGTTTAGGATCGAGGAAAGCTAGCATTAATGCAAGAAATCGCGCACTATTCCTAGAATCTGAAATATCAATGGTGTTGAATAAGTGATATTATTTAATCTACTGCACCCCCTAAAAGCAGTGCAGTGTCTTCCCTACTACTCTGAAGTGCAGAAACCACAATACTGTTATACATACACAACAAAACATGTGCAGTCCTTAAGAAGGAAATGCATTTGTGTCCCAAGACCATGATGTAAAATGATACACAACAAAACATGCTGCAGCAAAGATCTGCTGAAAATGGCATTTAAGCACTTTTCAGAAATGTACTGAAAACCAAATCCACTGCTGAGGACTTGATTCTGACCTACAGTGGTCCTCCACCAGTTTTCCAAGGCTATATATCTTAACAGGAATAGACTTCTCTTTGTCCCAAAAAGTGGTTAGTAGATTTGAACCACTAACTTTTTGGTTAGCAGGTGAACATGTGAGAAAGAAGATACTGTGTCATCAGTGCCTCTTGATACAACATTGCTAAAATTTGTGTTTTAAGCAATGTTTCAAGCTACTATTTTTAAAGTTACAGACACAATTTCATTATTTACCTATATTCTTAAGAGAATTTTAAAGGATGTTGCCGAATTAAAGCTGTTCTTCCTTACTCTTAGAGGGTAAGAGAATCAATTAAACGGCTGAAAATGTATTCCGAGGATAAAATCCTTCTCAAATATTAAACTGGGTAAAAAGGGGAAACAAACCTTTATGCACAAAAAAAATCAAAAAAGTTACGAAAACTAATTTTCTTAACTCATTTAGGGGCAGAAACAAAACTGACCTGAACTCATTTGGCAGCATAATCAGACCCAAATGTACTATTCATTCATCAATATAAACATCTTCCTATAGAAATTGCAGTGAATTTATAGTATAGCATATGTAGTAGTAACTCTCTCTTTAAAATGTTTTAAAATTAAAAACAGGTGTTTCCTACAACACTTCTGATGTCAACAAGGGATTATGAACTTGTCATATGAATAATTACTGAGTACAAAGGGTCAGGTTTAATACTAACAGTAAATCTGTGAATTTTATATTATTTCCACTTTAAATATGATGAAACAAAGTTAAAATTCTAGGTTACTTGATCAGTATCACTTAGTCAAATAAGTGAGCATAAGAACTAAAGTCTAGGTTTGTCTTACTTTAACAAATACTTAAAAGGAAAATTAAAATAGAAAGTTTTGAAATAAGTTATAATTACCAAAACATTTAACCTAGAAAAATGCCATTTTAGAGTATAGTGCATACTTTCCATTCTCTGGTATGCACATCTAAATTAACAACACTGTGTTTTAAAGTTTTAAAAAAGAGATGAGTTTATTTTTGTCCCAGTCTCGACAGTATAGGCTCACAAAGATCATGAAAACACTTATGCATACACTAACAAACACATTATTTCTTGTAGGGGGACTTCATGCTTGGAAAGAGAGGACTTTCTCCAACCAAATGGGCTTTTACAGTGACTGTTGTTGTTGCTGCTGCTATGTGCTGTCGAGTCGCTTGCGACTCATAGCAACCCTATGTACAATAGCCTTAAATCCTACTCTATCCCTTACCAATCTCATTGTCTCCAACACACCTATCCTCATTACCCCAGTGACAGAATCTATCCATCTCATCAAGGGTTTTCCTCTCCTTTGCTGTCCCTCCACTCTTCCAAGTATGACTTCCCTCTCCAAGGACTGGTCCCTCTTTGCAACATGTTCAAAGTATGTCAGACAAAGCTTCAGAATCCTTGCCTCCAAGGAGCAGCCTGGCTTCATTCTCTCCAGGACGAACTTGCCTGTTCTCCTAGCAGTCCATGGTATATTCAATACTCTTCTCCAGCACCAAAGCTCAAAGGCATCAACTCTCCTTCTATCTATCATCCCTAGTCATTGTCCAGCTCTCTGAAGCATAGAAAGTAATGGCAAAGACCATGGCCTGTATCAGGTGGTGCACCTTAGTCTCCAGACTGACATCTTTGCTCCTCAGTACCTTGGAGAAGTCTCTGACAGATGACTTTCTTTTATTTTCCTGGCTGCTGGTACCAAGAGAGTTGATTGTAGAGCCAAGTAAACTGAAGCTGTCAACAATCTCAATCTCTTCACCATCTAACATGATGCTACCAACTGGCCCACTGGTGAGAATCTTTGTTTTCTTAACACTGAACTTCAATCCATATTGAAGGCTGCAATCCTTGAACTTCGGCAGCAAGTGCTTCAGGTCCTCCTCAATTTCAGCAAGCAGGGTTGTGTCATCCACATAACGCAGATGGTTGATAAGACCACCTCCAATCCTGATGCCACACTTTTCCTCATAGAGCCCAGCCTCCTGGATAATCTCTCCTGCATATACATTGAAAAGATACAGAGATAGGACACATCCTTGACACACACCCTTCCCAATTTTGAACCATTCAGTATTTCCTTGCTCTGTTCTGAGGACTCTCTCCTGGTCCAAGTATAAGTTTTGCATAAGCACAGTCAAGTGTTCTGGAATTCCCATTCTTCTCAAAGTCATCCACAGTTTGCTGTGATCTATACAGTCAAGTGCCTTTGCATAGTCAATGAAACACAGATAGACATTTCTCTGGTACTCTCCGCTTTAAGCCAATATGCATCTGACATTAGCTATGATATCCCTAGTACCACGGCCTCTTCTAAATCCAGCCTGCACTTCAGGCAGTTCTCTGTTGATGTTCTAGTCATTTTTGGATGATCTTCAGCAGAATCTTGCTTGCATGTGATATCAATGATACTGTTCGATAATTTCCACACTCTGTTGGATCACCTTTCTTTGGAATGGGAACAAATATATCTCTTTCAGTCAGCAAGCCAACTGGTTGTCCTCCAGATTTCTTGGCACAACTTGGTGAGCACATCCAGGGCAGCATTTGTTTGTTGAGATACGTCAATCAGTATGCCATCAATTCCTGAGGCCTTGTTTTTTGCCAATTGTTCCAGAGCAGCTTGATCTTCCTCCTTCATCACCACAGGCTCTTGCTCACACGTGGTTTCATGAAATTCTTCTGTATCCACCAATTCCTTTTGGTACAGTGACTCTGTATACAGTGACTGGAACAATGGGCTCAAGTATGTCAGAGATTGTGAGGCCAGCAAAGGATAGGACAGGGTTCAGAGCTGTTGTCCACATGGTTGCCAATAGTCCTTGATGGCACCCAATGACAACAATGACATATTAACTACTTTCTACTCAAACTTAGAAAGATTAATAGGTTTGACAGGGTTTGAGGGTTTTTTGGTTTTACGTGTTTATTAACCACAGAATTACTAATGTAGTAACCAAACCAAAACCAAATTCACTGCCACAGAGTAAATAGTAACTCAGAGAATCCTAACAGGCAGAAAACATGGAAACTGCTGTGTTTCCAAGGCTGGAAATCATTATGGAAGCAAATTACCATATCTTTGTCCCACAAGTGGCTGGTGGGTTCAAACTGATGATGCAGCAGAATCTGTAACCACTGCGCCACTAGGCCTCCTTCTAATGCTTACAACAACCCTATTTTTAGGGTTTTTAAACAGTTTTTGTTGTTGATTGCCATCGAGTTGAGCATGACTTATAGTGACTCTAAGAACAAAAGACCTGATGTCTTTCTATAACTATCATCATTTCTCAAAAAATATTTTAATGCAAAAGAATTTTTTCTTTTATGAATGTATAGAAACTTTTCCACACAAGATTCTAATGGTTGCCTCTTTTGAAGTAATTTCTATTTTTACTCCTTACTGTAACTATCAGGTTTCTATCTCAAGTTTCCTGAGACATCTAGAATGTTCAGCTATGAATCTCTCTTTTTTTTTTTTAGGTTACTTTGTGAACACTGTTGCTAAAAAAAAAAAAAAGTCTCAAATTGACAAGAGCACTTTAAATTACTGATCCTGTTTCTACCAAAAGTTGTCAAATAAAATTATCTGACATATTTGTTAAAAATTATTCTTGAGCTCCTCTCTACAGACAGGATCCTAAAACCATGGCTCTAGACTTGGTATCCAAGAAATCACATGTTTAACAAATAACCCATATGACTGATTTTGATCAGCACCGGTCAACACCATATTCCACTGAATAATATTGTTATCAATTTCTTGCACCCAGCTTGCATATTCAACCCATCAACAGCTGACAGACTACCTATCATTCTGAGTCAGTATTTTTCCCAGATTCACTGTTTAACTTTTAACAGATTATTTTTTGAGAGATGAAGTTAGATCTAAGCAACCACTATTGTAGAGAAAAGGCTAGTCTAGAGCAAAGTGGATGACTTGTTTGAATTTCCAACTTAATAGTAGTGAATTAAGAACAATTAAAATGACTTACAGGCTGTATGTTCCAGGCACCATGCTCTCTTTTATAAACATTAACTGATTCTTACAAAAACTCAGAAAGAAAGACACTCTACATTTTATAAGACAACTGAGGCTGGAGGGCTAATAAACAGCACTGACGGAAGTCAGCCCTGACTGACTTGAAAGCTGAGGCATTTAAATCATATGCCAAAATGACTTTATTCCTAAACTTTAAGAATAGAGTGGATTATATTTGGGGCTAGGGGGTGGGGTTTGGGGAGGTGAGGGTGGGGATTGTGTACCAATGAGGGAGTTTTTCTTTTGCTTTTCAAGGAGAGGAGCAAATGGGGGGGGGGAGGGTTTGTGCGGGAAGAAGGGTGCAACAATGAATGAATGGAATCCCAAAATCTCTGTAGATGTTCATTGAAATGAAAAATAAACAACCTAAATTAAAAAAAAAAAGAATAGAGCCATCTACCTTTGCTAGCACATAATAATTTAAACAGGACTAGTTCATTTCATTAATGCTCCTTCTCTTCCCAACTAAACACAAAGTAAAAGCAGTACATCTTGGCAAGCTGGGGCCAATATATAGCCACAGTATCCGACTTCAAGTCAGGACTTAACATTTAGCTTCCACCCATCCTGGGTAATTATAACTATGGGTCCATTACTCAGCTAGTAAAAGAACTGGTTTTCCTTACTTAGGTAAAAAGAGGTATCACACCTACAATTCTGTTACGGCTGTATTTTAAAGCCACCCAAGTAATTTAGGGGCAGGAAGGAAAGGCATCAGAAAGCCCTTCCACATCCTTTCTTTACATTCTAGCCTTTACTATTTCTAGACTTCATGCTACCCGGAATACTCAATATCCAAACTCTTTCCCCTCAACAACCAGGCCATTATTTTCAGAAATTTCCAAGATCTGTGTTTTAGTATACATGTATTAACCACCTTAATTCTTTAAGTAAACGGAAATTGTTCTATAGCCTACTCAGAAGCTAGCACGTAGCAATACAGAAAGACTTATTTTCATTATTCCATAGTTAGCCATAGCATCATTTGGTAGATAACTTGAAGCTAAAAAAGGATACTTCTATGACAAAGATAAAGTGGGAAAACCCAGCCGGAAACAATTAATTTGCCTGTTCTTGGAAAGGAGGATTATTACCTGTTTCCTACATTTCCATTAGGAGGTAATTCCATTCTAATCATCAGTTAGGAGAGCAGATAAATCACAGATTCTGAGGGGTCCACGTGCCTAGCTTCTGCACTTTACAAGGTTCCACTCCCCTCAAGCTGAGAGTCAATCTGGTCCTCTATGGGAGCAAACTGTATGAAAAACCCAGGGTCAAATTTTGTTCTTTATCTGCACAAGGATGATGCCATCTATTCCCATCTGTATAATAAGTGTGCTATCATTTGCACTTGAGACTCGGCTTTCCCTCTTCAGACAAATCGAGATTTGAGAAAATAACAGGCAGCCTAAGCCTTAGTTTCCAAGACAGTTTGCCAGAGTTGTAGTCATCTCTTACATTCCTGGGGCCAAACTAAATGCACCTCCCAGGATTCACGTCCTTGTTTAATCCTTTCCCTTATGCTGGACTTAGGACTTTCTTTAACTAAAAGAAAATGGCAAAAATGACACTGTGCTGATTCCAAGCCCACGATTTAAGAGCAATCCCAGTGGAAAGGCCCCAGCAGAAGGAGAGGGAACAGGAGAGCCCCTGAGACTCCACGCAAAAGGTGAATGAGAGGAGGAAGGAGGGGAGAGGGCATGTAATGAGGTTACCACTTGAACACAAAGAGGAACCAAAGTAAATTTAAATTTTTACATATTCTTCCATATAGACTTCAATTAAGTTGCTCTTGCAGAGTTAGTCCCTACAGCTACTCCTCACTTAGCAACTATCTTGTTACCTGACATGTCACATTTATGACAAGAGTATCAACTGAGCAGGAAGAATGATGAGGTAGAAGGTGAAACGGTTAAAGTTGTTTGTCAACTTTAATTTGTCTGAGCCGTGATTCTCAATGGTTTGGCAATTATGTAATTTGGCACTTAGACAATGTTGAAATCTATGCGATGTTAAGTTCTCTGGAACTTAACTATGGCGCTAAGTGAAAAGTGGGTGTAGTCTGGTGGAAAGAATATTGATCTAGGAATAAAAAGAAAAACTCTATGTATCTTGGAAATTGAATTACTTTTTAATCTGTCTGAGCCTCAGTTATTCATTTAAAACAGCAATGGGGGGGAACCCCACAAACCAAACAGCAATTGATCTATCAACTGTGTAGTTATAATGAGAACTAAGTCACTAAGTTGATGTTGTTAGGTGCCATCTAGTAGTGACCCGATGCCCAATAGATCTAAACCTTATCATACCCTGCACCATGCTTATCATCCCCGATGCACTCAAGCTCACAGCTTGTATCAATTCATCCCACTGAGCATCTTCTTTTGTTCTGCTACCTTGCCAAGTATGATATCCCTGTCAATGAATGGCCTCTCCTAATAAGCCCAAAGTATAGAAAATGAAGCTTCAACAATTTTTCCTCTAAGGAGCACTCTGGTTGTACTTTGTTTTTTTTCTTTTTCTTTTGAAGTCCACAGGATCTTCAGTACTCCTTTACAACACCACACCTCAAAGACATCAATAATTCTTCTGACATTCTTAGCCATTGTTCAGCTTACAGATGCACCATGGGTACTGGAAAGACAATAGCTTCAATCAGGTGCCCCTTAGTCCTTAAACTGACATCCTTCTTTTTAGGACTTTGGAGAAGTCCTGACAGCAGACTTTCCAATGCTACACATTTCCTGATCACTGGTGTTGATTATGGATCCAAGTTAAGATGAAATCATTGACAATTCCTATCTTTTTTCCATCTTCATAGGGTCGCTATGAGTCACCTGCGACTCGACGGCACTTAACAACAACCACCACCACCATGATGCTGTCTATTGGCCTAGTGGTAAGGATTTTCGTTTTCTTGATAGTGAGACATACCACCAAGCCCAACCTACTGTTGTCAAATCGATTCCGATCCTACAATGAATTTCCAAAGCTATAAATTTTTATAGGTGCAGACTAGTGGATTCAAACCACTGACCTTTAGGTTAACAGTCCAACAGTCTATGTACTGTGCCACCAGGGCCCCATAAAGTATATACAGGCATGAAAAAATGTAAATGTTATAGTAATACGATATATAATACTGTTCTTAGTATCAGCAAAAAAGGGCGAAATTCATCCAAATATGACCCTCGCCACTAGTTCCTGGGACACTACTGTTAACAATTTACTAATTTTTCTGCAGCTCATTATGACAAAGGCATATTTTTATAGAAAGACACAAGATAAAGGTAAAAAATCCAACAGAAAAATGGGCACAGGATATGAACAGTCACCGAAGAAGACATTTAGATGAACATGAAGAAATGTTCAAAATCCCTAGCTCTAAGAGAGATGCAAATTAAATCAACTATGAGATATCATCTGACCCCAGTCAGAATAGCAAAATTTAACAGAACAGCAAGCAACAAATGCTGGTGAGGTTGTGGAGAAACTGGAACCCTTATTCACTGTTGGTGGGAGTGTAAAATGGTGCAACCACTGTGGAAGGCAGGATGGAGCTTTGTCACAAAGTTACAAATAGAGATTCCATTTGACCCAGCAATTCCACTACTGGGAATATACCCCAAAGAGACCATAACTGACATCCAAGCAGATATATGCACACCCATGTTTATTGCAGCTTTGTTCACAATAGCAAGGAGTTGGAAACAACCTAAGTGCCCATCAACAAATGAATGGATAGAGAAGCTGTGGTAGTCACACAATGGAATACTATGCTGCACTGAAAAACAAGGAACTCATGCAATATTATTCAAAATGGGTGACTCTGGGGGACATTATGCTGAGTGAAATATCTCAGTCACAAAAGGACAAGCACTGCATGGTGCCACTGTTGTAAAACAGGACTGACCTTGGGGTTGGGGAGAGACTGATAAAGATGGGTTCAGCAATGTATACTGCATTGAAACAGATGAGGGAGAAAACTGTTTAAAAGGGATATGTGATTAGGTATTTTTGTCATAATAGGAGTCTAGAGCAAAGGCTACATGGTGGAGTGGACCTGGGGGAGGGTTTGTAAAATAATGAAAGAATTTGTCTTTTACCTTTCCAAGAGGGTAGTGTACTGGGGGGTAGGGTTGGGAAGAGAGAAAAGAGGAAGGAAGGAAGGAGGGAGGGAGGGAGGGAGGGAGAGAGGGAGGAAGAAAGAGAAGGGGGAAGACCTCAATTTATCTATTAATTAAGGATTTTCACTAATTGGAGCTATCCTAAAAAAAAACAAAAACCCACACACAAATACAATCCCCAAAATCCTACACTCACTGTCACCAGGTTAATTCCAATTAATCAGTTTTCCTAGGTTGTACTATTAACCAAAAGAATATATCAACTTTCTTACAATTAGCAGCCCAACACTTAACCAATTAAACCACCAGAGTAGTCTCTTGAACTACAAAGCTCCTAAGTAATAAACATGGTCCAGTTCCTACAAAAACCAGTAATCAGTTGCCATGAGCCGACTCTGGCTCACAGGGACCCCACGTTGTTTCACAATGCAGCTGTGTCCCACAAGTTCCTCACCGCTGTGATCATCAGTCCCTCTGATGGAACCTTGGTTAGATCTGAACCCCTATCTCTCAGTGTTGCTGTTATGTGCTGTCGAGTTGCGACTCATAGCGACCCTATGTACAACAGCTCTGAACTCTGCTCTAACCTGAGCCAATCGTATAGTCTCTGACACACCTACCCCATTACTCCAGACATTGAGTCAACCACCTCATTCAGAGTCTTCCTCTCTTGCACTGTCCCTCCACCCTTCCAAGCATGATGTCATTCTCTAAGAACTACTCATGTTTAAACACTGCACCATTCAGGCTCTCCATAGTTTCCTCCTACCAAAGAGAAAAATTGGATGCAGAGAAAAATAGAATGCTCTCTAATCAAAGTATGTTTTAACCATTTAACTAATCAAATTATGTTTAACAGAAAGATTTAACTACTTAATCTTGGAGTGGGAGCATTTTAATCAAAGTATATACTATTTCATTAATTTTTTTAAAGCTTCAATTCTCACTTGAGAAAGATTTCTTGATAAGGCAAACCTCAAAATGTTTTAAAAGCTTTTATTATTTTACATAGTCCAAAGTCCTCTTCAATTCAAACTACATGTTATAAAGACAGCAATACCCAAAATCATCTATTTGAGCCATCTGCTTTCTGGTCACACATCCTTCAGACTCACTAGCCCTCAAAGGCATGAGAAAAGAAAGGTAAATACAGTCTATTGAAAACCCAGTATCTTGGGATCACATAATGTTAATAAAAGAAACCATTAAGTATCCGTTGATAGTAAGTCAGTCACATTCTCTCCCTATGAGAAGGAAAACCATTCTTGCCAACAAATTCCTAATTGTACTTTGTCCATATGCTAAGTGAAATACTTAAGACAGATCACTTAACTTCTCCAGCTATGTGTTTCCTTAATATTAAAAAAAAAAAGTTAGACAAAATTCTCTGTAAACTATGAACCTAACACCAGGGTAAGGAGATACTGTGTCTCCAGGCAGCTTGTAACACAGAGGTTTTTACCCAATGGACAGAGCAAGCCAAGTTCTACTGTTTCAAAAAGATTCCAAATAATTCTGAGAGCTGACCTCCACCCAATTCAATCATGAGTTCCACTGGGTCATTGATTCCTCTGAAATCATATCCATAAAGCACAGGTGCATATAGAATATTCCAGGCCAGATTCCCTTGAGTTAGTAATTACAAAAAAGGTCAGAGGTACTAATATAACAAACACTTCTTAGGTGAAAGCTTACCTGGCTGTTGCTCAAATGACCTTACTTCTCCCCATATAACCTGGATCAGAATGTTTTACTTTCTCCGTTTTCTCTCTCATCATCAAGCTGCCTGTTCCACTCCCTTTCTCCTTCGCATTCCCATTATCCCTGGCAAAGTGCAAACCTGTTGCTGCTACTTATGACCACATCAACAGAGAAGTCTTCCCATCTCCAGGGTTTTCCCTAATTTACATCATTAGCTGCCGCTGCCAGATTAATCTCCCCAAAACAAAGCTTCATTTATTTCACCCCCAACTCAAACATCATCTATAGAACCTCCCCACCTACCATGTCCAAGGTCATCATCCTAACATTAAAACAATCCATGAAACCAAAAGCCATACCCACTGCTGTCTGCCTGATGCCAATTCACAGAGATTCCTTCTAGGAGAGATGTCCCACAAGGTTTCCAAGGCTGTAAATCTTTCAAGAAGCAGTTTGTTACATCTATCTTCTGTAGAGCGGCTGGTGGGTTTGAACAGTTAACACTGAGGTTAGCAGTCAACATTTTAGCCACTATGCCCAGGGCTCCTTTTAAAACAAGCCATAAACCAGCCCAGTAGATTTTAAAATATACTTCAAGCTGCAGCACCTTGTATTCCTGTAGATAAGGTATCCTGGTGGCACCATAGGTTAAGCACTGGATCTGTTTAATCAAAAGGCTGGCAGTAAGAACCCACCTACCACTCTAAGGAAGATAAGGTAATCTCTTCCCATAAGAACTGCTAACGGCCATCTAGGCAATTCTACTCTGTCCTATAGGGTTGCTAACGGAGTCATAATCAACTCAAAGGTAGTGGGGTTTGGACTTTCAGTTGTTGTTAGGTACAGTTGAGTCCACCACGTCTCAAAGTGGCCTGATGAACAACAGATCTGAACCTTGCTCTTTCCTGTGCTACTCTCATCATCTCTAAATAGATGACACAGTCAACTGTGTCAATCCACCTCTCTGAGGATCTTCTCTTCCACTGATCCTCCATCTTTACAAGCATGATGACATCCCGTTTCAAAGACCGGGTACTCCTAACAACATGCCCGAAGTATACGAGACAAAACTTAGCCATCCTCACCGCTAAGACGCAACCTGCTTGCACTTTCTCCAAGACGAACCTGTTGGTCCTCTTGGCAGCTGATGGCATATCCAGTTCTCTTGTTCACCACCACAACTCAAAGACACCTATCCTTCTTCAGCTATCCTTACTCACTTGTCCCAAGTTTCAGATGCATAGCAAGTAACTGATTTTATTAGTTGCACCTTACTGAGTCTCTAAACTACCTGCACAAAAGTCTTTGGGTAGTTTAAACAATTACACACTAAACTACATAGCCAAAAAGTTGGCGGTTCAAACCCACCCATCAGAAAGACCGGGGCCTAGTGAGCTGCTTCTGAAAGTTCTGACTTGAAAACCCTGTGGAAAAGTTCACTCCACACCAACTAACAAAAACATTCCTATGTAAACACTTTTTAAACTTTTTTTCAAACCAATTATTTGCTTCTCTCCAAATGTATGAACTCTGTGGTCTTATTTTTCTCTGCCTTCTCTTTTCCTGTCCATCAAACATCAAAACACTGTTTCAAAACTAAGATTTCAGCAGCCAGAAGCCCACAAAACAAACCCTCTTGTTACCGTGTTTCCAAATGAGTTCTGTGCTGTAGTTCTTAGGTGTTTCAATTCTCAAGAGCAATTTTGTATTATTTATGAAACTTAGCTGTACATTTATAAACATCAATGGGTTAATTCATCTGTGAGTTGTGGTTACTGACTTAACACTGTTATCAACTTCATCTTTTCCCCCAAAATACCTCACAAAGGCATTCAGTAGATGTTTAAGAACTCTGTAAGAAGTCAATACCACGGGGTAAAACGGCAAAGATTACAGTCTCTCTGAAGATAGAAACTTTATCTCTGATATCTTTTACCATGCTAGGCCTCGAACCCCCCAAACCCCCATAAACTTGGCCATCAGTCTTCAGAACTGTGGTCATAGCTCTTACAGACTGTGTATTTTAAGGGAAGAACTATTTGAAAATGTTAATAAACTATATATATCTCAAAGAAATAAACCGTTCCATATACTTAAAGTTTACTGATATTATGTAGCTTCCAACACTTGGCTATTAAGTTTTCAGTTAAAAAAATGATCAACTATTTATTAAAAGTGAGCATTTTCAGCCACAGCTAAGTCTCCATTTCATACTTACTGGCAAATTCAAATAAATTAATTTCTAAAAGGTGCAATACATAGTCCACCGTGCTTGTATAATACATGTAGGAATTTAGTCAGGTAAAGTGGATTTATACATAAGCAAGAACACTTGCAGAAACCTGCAGACAACTGTAATTTATGGCAGAGGGGGAGCTAACTTTAGACATGATTCTTTTTCCACAACTATCACCAAGAGCATTTGAAAGCATAAACTCAAATCTTCTCGCACCTCAACCACCAGAATAAGAGAAAAGGCTTCTCAAGGAGAAACAAATCTAAACCAAGCCACTGGAAAATATTTCATCCCAGAGAACTAAAAACTGCCAAATAATACTACTTATTTTCTTCGGTAAGGAAGGCGTCATATAATTACCGGAGCAAAGGAAGCTCAACTTCAAATGGATGAAGTAAAGGACAAACTGTTTTGACGGATTAATTTAAAGG
The DNA here is from genome assembly GCF_000299155.1 of Elephantulus edwardii. NCBI lineage: Eukaryota > Metazoa > Chordata > Mammalia > Macroscelidea > Macroscelididae > Elephantulus > Elephantulus edwardii. The sequence goes on along the minus strand of NW_006399758.1, from coordinate 33,821,195 downwards.
TTGCAAAAGCAATGAACAGACAGAAAACCTGAAAAGGGTAAACGGGGGAAGGCGAGGGTCTAAATCTCAGAAATAAGATAAAGACAAATAAAAACTGCAAGGTCACTGGGACCTGCCAGGTCACAAAAGGTGGAGGTGGGGGTTGTGTGGAGGGGAGCTGCAGTCCGAAAAGAACCAGGAGTGATATGAAAATGTCAAAGAAAGATGTTCTAAGGTTGGAATCCTTGTTTTGAAAAGGCTGAATGCAGTGAAGTCGGGGGAGCCGGCTAAAGTCCATGTAGTTGTGTTTTGTGGGGGGAGGTGTTAAGGGAAGCAAGAGAAGGCAGAAAGAAAAGGAAGCTTGCAAACTGCGGCTGCAGAGTCACGGAAACACTTCACTCCTCTCCGGTATCATCAGCACAGGCCTCTGCCAGGGACAACTCGGGGCAAGCCCCGTGACCCCACCCCAGAGAAGTCCCCGTGCCCGGGCTGGAGAAGGCAGCCGGGGCGGCGCGCACCGGCCCCCGACGGCCCCTCGAGCATCCCAGCCGGGTGCGGACGGCG
>NW_006399758.1:33819207-33820257 GCF_000299155.1 Elephantulus edwardii | reverse complement strand
CGCCGCGCCCCGAGCGCGCGCTCCCTGCTGGCCCCGGCACTGCGCGCTGCGCCGCGGCCACCCAAAACCTCCAACTCCGGACCTGGAATCCTGCTTCCCGCGAGCATGCGCAGCGAGGGCGCCCAGACGAAGCCTTGAGAAAACTCCGCTCGTCCGGGTCTTCGGAGCGGTCGAGTGAGGTGGAGGGCTCGCCAATGGGAGAGGGGGGGTGGGGCCTGAACCTGTGGAAGGGGCGGTGCCGCCGCCGAGATTTGGGCTCAGGCTTCTCCCAGCTGTTGACTTGACTTTCACCTGTGCACCCCAATAGGGTGCGTGACCTCAATCAAGTAAGTTCCTCCAGGCCCTGGTGTTCTTTTCTTGAATGCTTTACTGCAAAAGTAGGCTGTTAATAAATACTCCTTGACCTCGCTGTTTGACTCAAAACTCATTGCAAACGCAAATAAGTGCCTTTACAGATAGTCAAAGTAGAAGAGTTCCCGTCCATTTTTATTGGCCATCAAAACGTTTACTCCCTCTGCCCCTAAAATCAGCCTAATGATTAAGCTGGTTTTGATTGAGCAATTACATATGTTGATAAGTACAGTAATGCCACTAGGTAGATTCGATTATCCACTGAGTGGTGCAAACAGTTAATACTAGAAGTCTTATGGAAAGGCAGCCTGGAAGAAAGGCCTGGAAATCTTAACAATAAAAACAACACCCTAATCAACAATAATGCAATCCAGCCTCTTCAGACTCTTATTGGCCCTCCATGGGTTTCAGAGGCTGTAAATCTCAGTGGGAAGACACTGCCCATGTTTCTTCTACAGAGCTTGCTGGTGGATTTGAACTGCCAGAGTCGCGCAGCCTCTGTGTTAGCAATGCAACCAGGGCTTCTTACAAAGTCAAATCAGCCATTGAAAACACCATGTTGACAAACATGGGGCCGCTATGAGTCCAGGTCCAGTCAAGGGGCAACTTTTTTTTTCTCTATAATTATATTTTATTAATTTTCATAAACATTTACAAAGATTTTGGGTTTCCATTCATTCACCGCTGCACCATTCTCTC
>NW_006399758.1:33806142-33817347 GCF_000299155.1 Elephantulus edwardii | reverse complement strand
AATCCAATAGAAAAAGGGGCACAGGATATGAACAGGCACTTCACCGAAGGGGCAACTTTTCATTGCTTTTTTATATTCAAAACTAAGAAGGATCTGAAGGGCTTGCAGAAGGTCAAGGACGCAGCCTTCGATATGGATTGAAGCTCAACATCAAGAAAACAAAGATTCTCACCACTGGGCTGATTGGCAGCATCATGATAGATGGTGAAGTGACTGAGATTGTTATTAGCTTTCTTTTGCTTGGCTCCACAATCAACACTCTCGGTACCAACCGCCAGGAAATTAAAAGACGAATTGCATTGGGAAAGTCTGCTATCAGAGACCTCTCCAAAGTACTGAAGAGCAACAATGTCAGTCTAGAGACTAAGATGTGCCTGATCCAGGCCGTAGTCTTTGCAATTACGTGCTCTGCATCAGAAAGCTGGACAATGAAGAGGGATGATGGGAGAATTGATGCCTTTGAGCTATGGTGCTGGAGAAGAGTATTAATATACCATGGACTGCTAGGAGAACATATTTGTCCTAGAGACGGTGAGACCAGGCTGCTCCTTGGAGGCAAGGATTCTGAAGCTTCATCTGACATACTTTAGACATGTTGCAAGGAGGAACCAGTCCTTGGAGAGGAACATCATGCTTGGAAGAGTGGAGGAACAGCGCAGGAAAGGAAGACTCTTGATGAGATGGATTGATTCAGTGACTGGAGTAATGGGGTAGGTATATCAAGGACAATAAGCCTGACACAGGATAGAGCAGTGCTAGGGCTGTTGTACATAAGGTCACTATGAGTTGCCTCAAAGACACATAACAACAACAACAGCATACCTCCAAAGCAAACCTCTCCGCTTATCTGCTTCTCTTGACTTATCTTTAATCTCTCCTCTTCTCTACTGACTACTAGCAATCACCTTTAAGACTCACCTGTCTTAAATTTTTCTTGACTTTTAAGCTTCCTCCAGTTCTGTTTCTTCTTCCTGAGTTTTGAAAGAATTATGTGCCAAAAACTGATGCCATGAATATTTGTAGAGTTCAGTAGATATTTAGTGATGAAGAAATGTTAAGTGTCCTGGGTCCAGTACAGCTCTCAGTGCTTGACAGATGGAAACCCTGCTTTATATCATGCTCCACCATGCTCGAGCTGTTTGGTGCAGACTATATCCAGGAGGATCCTTGTAAGAACACACACCAGCCAAACCACACAACAGCTTACAATCCCCTACAGGCCTTGTCAGAGCCTTCAAGGCAAAGATCAGCATAGTATGTAAGCATTCTTTCTTACCCATAAGTACATTCATTCAGTAATGCTTAATATTTGTACTAGAAAAGTTCAATCAGAATGGGATAAACAGCAAAGTTTACAAGTTCTTTTAGGGGAGAAACCTTATCTTTGACATCTTCTATCACACCAAGAAAGTAGCTCTGGTGCTTTAGTGGTAAGGAGTTGTGCTGTCAATACAAAGGTAATGGGTTTGAATCTACCAGCTGCTGAGGAGACGGAAGATGCACAATCTCCTCCTGTGTGATTTACAGCTTTTGAAAGCCCACAGGAGGGTCAGTCAGGAGTTGGTTCCAACTGGACAGCACAAAATAATATGCTGACAGAAAGGAGCATCGATGGCATTGTTTGTAGTGTGTTGCACTGCTAACTAAAAGGCCTTTCATCTGACAGTTCAAAACAGCCTCAGAAACTTGATGGAGTTGGAATTGACTTTGTGATGAGTAATCATGTCAGACTTAAAAAAAAACAAACCAGCTGCCTCCCCCAAACATAATTAAAACTGTGTTTCTAAAAACTGTGATATCAGAGGTCTTTATAGGGTATTTTTCTTCTTTTTTTAATTGATTTTGCTTACAAAGTTCTTATAGATTGTGTTTCACACTATCCTTCATTCACATTGGGTCTCATACAATCATTCTTGTGCATTATGTTGTCTGCCCCCAGCTCCTCATGCATTATGTTTTTTTTTCTATAATTATATTTTATTAATTTTCATAAACATTTACAGAGATTTTGGGCTTCCACTCATTCATTGTTGCACTATTCTCTCTACCCTCCTCCCAGTTTGTTCTTGTCCAAATGCCACAGTGCTTGTCAAAGCCAGTTCTGATTAATCTTCTTTGTCAGTGTGTCCTTTGCCATTCCCTATCACTCCTCCCTGAGAGAGACTTCACCCTGAGTCATAAGGAAAAGGGGATGGCGTATTCTCTTAGCTACTTCCTGCTGAAAAGGGACGCTGTGGGTTTCAGGGTGAAGATCTTCTCTCACTACTCTAAAGGGCCCCTGGTGGCCTAGTGGCAAGGAGCTGCAACTACAATCCCAGAGGTGCATGGTTCGAATCCACCAGATGCTCTGCCGGGGAAGGAGGGACAATCTCCTCCTGTACCAGTCAGATCTGATTTGACGGTACACGCACACAAAAATGCATTATGTTTTATAAACTTAATCACCATTGGATCTTGCCAATCATTTACCCTGTCTTTTCACCCAGATCGTTCCCACTTCCTTACTCCAGCCCCGCCTCCACCAAACTGTGCAACCTCGTGATTTCACCCCTACCCATTCTTAGCCCTCCCACTCCTTGAGTTTCCATACATGTTATCCTATACTAGTTACTATCCATACATGTTATACTATACTAGTTATCCTTCTATTTTCACAATAATGGTCTTATGCAATATTTGTTCTTATGAGACTGCGTTAGTTCACTCAACATAGCGCTTTCCTGCCTCTCCCAACTTATGAAGTATTTTTCAAAATCATTGCTTCCGAGTGCTACAAAGAATTATTCCATTGTGTGAATGTACTACAATTTCTCAATCCAATCGTTTGTGGTTGGAGATTTGGGCTGTTTCCATATTCTTGCAATGGTGAATAATGCTGCTATGAACATTGGTGTACACATCTCTGTGTCTCAGTTCTAATTTACTTGGGGTATATTCCTAGTTTTGGAATAGCTGGGTCATATGGACTTTCTATGTTGAACTTTTTGAGGAAATGCAAAACTGTCTTCTAGAGTGGTTGTACCATTTTACAATCCCATCAACGGTGGGGGAGAGTTCCTATCTCTTCACATCCTCTCCAACATTTATTGCTTGCTGCCCTGCTAAATTTTGCCATTGCTACTGAGGTGAAATGGTATCTCATTGTGGTTTTGATTTGCATCTCTTTCTTATTGCCAGTGATTTTGAGCATTTCTTCCTGTGTCTGTTGTCCACATGAATGTCTTCCTCAGTGAAAAGTCTTTCCATGTCTTTTGCCCATTTCGTAATTGGGTTATCTGTCTTTTTCCTTTGAAGGACAAGGTGTAGAGAGGAAGTCTTTGACAATGTTAATAAAATACATCTCCAAAGGAATTACTTATTCCACATACTTTACAATGACCTGTTTTATTCCAGTGGTCAGCTGTTCCTCCTGTCATAACAAACTTCCCCTTTTCCTTGAGTTTGCTCAGTCATCCTTGCGATTTAATAAGCACTGTATCTTATGGCCTTGGCCTTGTGCTTTTTTCTGTTTAGTCTGTCTCTTGGTTTTGTTTTGTTTATTATCTATTACTGGGGCAATGAGGGTAGGTGTGTCAGAGATAGTGAAACTGGTTCCCTATAGGCTGAGTTTCAGAGCTATAGGGGTCACTATGGGGTCACAAGTGACACAATGGCTCATGACAACAACAATATTATACAAATGAGAAAAGAGACACTGACAGTTTTAAGATGCACTTATATGAGGCATCTCAGAAATTCCACAAAAATTCCCAAGAGTGGTCTGCAACTCATCTCCAGAAAGTATCCAGGTCTCCTGCTCTCTTGCTCTTGTGTCTCACTTTAAGGTGTCCCCTGCTTACAGCCAGCTCCATCCAACTGAGTTCACCCCTCCTTATCAGATGGTGGCCAAGGGAGCTCTGGTAGATTAGTCTGTAAGGTGTTACTCTGATAACCCCAAAAAGCTGACATATGGAACCCACCAGTGGCTCCAGAAAAAAAAAAAAAAGATGGACACTTTCCATGCAATTTACAACTTCTGAAAACTTATTAGGTCAGCTGTGTCTATTCTGATTCAGTAGCAATGAGTTCAGAGTAGTTAAAATCCAGTTCCATTTAGCTCAGCTCCATACAGAAGTATTACCCAAGGTTCTTATGTTGACATTCAATATAAAATTAACTGTTTATTATTATTGGATACTTATGTGGTTTCAAATGAGACCATTATGTAAAGAAACATATTTTTGCAAATCTTTGTCCATATTCTTACTTACTGCCTTAGATAAAATTCCTAAAAATAAATCAAAGGGTCTGAACAATTTTAGCACATTTGAAACACATTGATAAACTGCCTTTCAGAAATAAGATAGCAATAGGAGTCACATTGCCTGGAATCAAAACTGCCTCCCATGGCCATGTTCTGACTTTAAAGGCCCCTAGGCACTTTTGCCTTTGTGAGCTTCTTCCTTTATAAAATTGTTTAAAAAGTGATATTTTACGTTGCTTTGGTACAAAGACAAATATGGTAACATTGTGGTTTAAACGCTTTCCTTCACCTTAAGTATTCATTTCTTTCCCTTGTGATTTTAAAAAGAAAGTAAAACATCTTTTCTGCGCCCCTAAAAGTATTATAGGGCTGTGGCTCTGTGCCTACTGTGAGTAATAGACAAATCCTTCTTCATTGTTGTTGTTGTTATGTGCCTTCGAGTTGCCTGCCACTCATAGAGACCCATGTACATTAATTCTGAACCCTGTTCTGAACCAATTTCACTATCTCTGACACACCTATCCTCATTACCCCGGTTACTATGTTAATCCATCTCATTTGAAGTCTTCCTCTCCTGTGATGTCCCTCCACTTTTCCAAGCATAATGTCCTTCTCCTGTCACTAGTCCCTTCTGGCCATGTGCCCTAAGTATGTTACACAGAACTCCAAATTCTTGCCTCCAAGGAGCACCCTGGTTTCACCTTCTCCAGGATGAAACTGTTTGTTCTCTTTGCAGTCCGTGGTTTATTCATGACTCTTCTCCAGCACCACAACTCAAAGGCATTGATTTTCCTTTTATCATTTTTATTTATTGTTCTGCTCTCTGATGCATAGCAAGTAAGTTTAAAGACCATGGCTTTGATCGGGTACACCTTAGTCTCTAGCATGACATAGTGGCTTTTCCATACTCTAAAGTGGTCCCTGACAGCAGACTTTCTCAGTGCAATTTGTCTTTTGATTTCCTGGCTACAGTAATAAGAACGTTGTTTGTGGAGCCAAGCAAGCACAAGCTGAAGTTGTTAACAGTTTCAGTCTCTTCTCTATCATAGGTGCTGCCAATTGGCCTTGTGTTGAGAATATTTGGTTTTTTTAATGTTGAGCTTCAAACCATATTGAAGACTGCAGTCCTTGACCTTCTGCAGCAGATGCTTCAGGTCCTCCTCAGTTTCAGAAGCAAAATGCAGGTTGTTGATGAGTCTTCTGCCAGTCCTTATGCCACATTTCTCCTCATAAAGTCCAGCCTCCCAAATGATTTGTTCTACATATTGATTGAAAAGGTATGGAGATAGGATGCTTCCCTGAAATATGTTTTCTGATTTTGAACCATACTGTGTTTCCTTGCTATATTCTGACAACTGCTTCCTGGCCCAAGAATAGATTTCACATAAAAATAAGTAAGTGTTCTGGGATTCCAATTCCTCTCAAAGTTAGCCACAATTTTTTGTGTGTGTGATTTGTTCAATAAAACACAGACATTCTTTTGGTACTCTCTACTTTCAGCTTAGATCCATATAACATTGGTTACAATGTCCCTAGTGTCATGGCCTCTTCTAAACCCCACTTGCACATCTGGCTGTTCTTTGTCACTGAACTGTTTCAATTGGTTTTGGGTAATCTTCAGTTAGGATACTACTTGTGTGATACTGTTCAATAATTTCCACACTGTTAGATCATCTATTTTTGGAGTAGGAATAAATACGAATCTTTTCCAGTCAATTGGTGAGGTAGTTGCCCTCCATATTTTGGCACAACCTAGTGAGCACATCCAGGGCTGCATCTGTTTGTTGAAATATGTCAGTTGGTATTCCATCAATTCCTGGGGCTTTGTTTTTTGCCAATTCCTTCAGAGCAGCTTGAACTATAAAATATGAGATTTGCCCAAATGCATTTACCTGATTGACTTTCAACAACAAAAAAAATTGATACAATCCTACTTTATGTTGTAAGACATTAATGATTGCTAGATGGGAAGTGTGTATGTGTGTGTGTGTGTGTGTTTGCTTGCTTATAGTTTTCACTTATGAGTACAGTACTTGTTTGCCAGTTTGCTGTATTGGAGTGACTTGCAGATTGTTGTAATAGTGGAAGCTATGCCATCAGTATTTTAATATTAGCAGGGTCACCAACGGTGGACAGGTTTCAGCTTCAAGATTAAGACAGACTAAGAAGCAGGGTTGACCATCCATTTCTCAAGTAACAGGCCTTCAAAAACCCTCAGAGTCATAGAAAAGCAATGTTATATACAAGACTGGAAGTAAAACTCCTCAGTTTAGAACAATGGGCTCTAATATATCAGAGATGGTAAGCATGGTACAGGACAGGGCAAAGTTCAGATCTGTTGCTCTTAGGGTCACTATGAGTCCTTGGTCAACTTGATGGCATCTAACAGCATGTGACATAGGTAAAGTTATGTAGCACGTATGTGTCAAATATAATCAGTAAATTATTCTTGTTATCATTAAGAATTTCACTACAGCACTGTATGAGAGGAGAGGATTATTCTTGACTGTATCTAAGTGATTATGAGACATATATGTATTTTTTCATATGGACAAATCTGGCCTCTTATTATTGGTCTATTACCAGTTTTCTACTAGATTATTCACAGAAGGGCATGTTAGTTAAAATATAAATCCTAGTACAAACTACTGGTCTTTCCTAATTTTATTTTCTTCTATTACTTTTGCAACCACATATCTTTTTCCATGCTAAGATTGTTTATCTGCATTGTTTTTCTTCTTGTTTTATTGGTTTGCTTTTCATTTTACAGTTTAGTTCATCAGGATGATCTAACTTTTATTTTCTTTCAGTCTTTCACACAGTCTTCCCTTACAAATTTGTTACTCTTTTCAAATTGTGGTAGTTTCAAAATAAGTCTACAAATTTATTGCTATTTCCTTTAAAAGATAGATCCTAATTCCCTTTCAAGTGAATTCCATCTATGCTTGCTTGAGTGGATACCACATGAGTGAAGTGACAGTGTATTAGTTAGTTCTGATTTGAAGCCATAAAAAAGACATTGTGGCCCCTACTCTCAGATCACTCACTCTGGGAGAAACCAGCCAACCGTGTTGTGAGAACATATGAAACAGCCCTATGAAGAGGCCTGTGTGGAGTGGAACTGAGACTTCTTGCCAACCAGAAGTCCTTCTGCCAGTATCTCTATGAGCATATAGCTTGGAAGCAGATCCTTCAAGCCTTCAGACAATTTAGTCTCAGCTGACATCAAGTATAACCTCAACAGGGACCCGGACCCACTTTCCATTTCCTAGCACATAGAAACTGTGAAAAGGGTTTATTGTTTAAGTCATTTATGCAGCAGTAGATAATACATACATAACCCAGGACTTTCACTCAGGGACAGATTTTCTTCCTAGGGGGTATTTGGCAATGTCTTAAGGCATTTGCATTGTCATGGCTCAGTGTAGAGAGTGTCCATGGCATCTAGGGAGCAGAGACTAGGGACGCTACTGAGTACCCTACAATGCCCACACATCGCCAATGTTACCCCTACTCTCCAGTGACAAAGAAATATGCAGTATAAAATTTCAGTAATGTTGAAGTTGAAAACTTCTCACTAGCCTAAACACCCTTTCTCCTTTCCCGCCTTAAAAGTTTCCTCTTCTTCATGCATTCCTAACCAGTGCTCATCTGGGTGCTGCTTTATCTGGATGTTTAAGTGTTAGCCTTATATGCTGATAATGCACTTGTTCTAATGTGTTTTGTCCATTACTTGGCAATTCCCATGCATAAAATCATGTCTTTCCCAATAAAGAGAATTGTATTTCTTTAGTATTGAGCAGATACAGAAGGAAAGCATTCCGTATATTACTAGTAAGTATATACTTACTCGTCACTTAGCAACTTTTTAGTGACCTTTCACACTTAATGGTAAAAAGAAATCTACCACCCAACTGTGTTGCCCGTTAGCCTAGGTTTCCCATGTCTGTCAGGCTCATAGCTGAAACATCCATCTCTCTAGAAGGCCTCTCTCTTCCAGGCCCATTCCCACCAGCTCTTCCTGCAAAAGAGGTGACAAAAGCAGATGTTGAGAATGTCTTTCTGAGAAGAATCTGAGAGTGGCCAGAAGGGTCTAGGAAGAGGCAGAGGTGAAAGAAGGTGCTGCTGCTATTCTTCTAACTCAGATTACCTGGAGGGATCAAGTCCTGCAGTGGAAAAGGCTCTGGGACTTATTTAAGACCTTGGCTGCAACAGAAGTTGACCATCCCCTCCTCCTCCTCCCTGCCTCCATGTCGCTGAACTCCTTTTCTAAAGAGCTGTTAGCTTTTGTCCAAGCTCTATACCTCTCATTCCAAGCCCCCCCAAGACCAGCAATGTATCACTTGTTTCTGTGGGGCCCTCTCTCATCTTCAGGTGTCAGCAAACAATTGACACTGCAGGGGATGTGCTTGTGGGGTACCTAGGCATGGGACAGCAACCCCTAGCAATTTTTTTGACCCTTGATCTCACCCACTATTTAAACCATAGAGCTGCCAACTCTATGCCTCTAGTTCAACTGCTAGCTTCTAGGTCTGATTGAAATGCCAGCTCCATGGCAGGGCTTTGGAATTTGGAAATCAATGGTACAAAGCAGATTTTTCATAACAACCTGGTCTTTGGAACTGGCTGATAAGAGAGGGCTGGGGTTTTTGTTTATACCCATTATCAGTCTGAGAAACTTCACTTCTTTACTGGTTTAGTAAAAATTTTAATTATGAATATTAAATTTTTAAAATTCCTTTTTTCTTGGTATCTATTGAAATGATTGTATGGTTATTTTTATTTTATATATTATTGATAAGGTGAATTAAAATTGATTTCCAAATATTAAACCTTGTACTCCTAAATTGCATTTGGTAATGAAGTGCAACCTTTTCATATCTTGCTTTATTCTGTTTGTTAGATTTTTGTTTTATTATTTGTACCATCATTTACCATCCCCCCTCCCCGTTCTTGTGTACCGTCAAGTCAGATCTGACTGGCACGGGAGGAGATTGCCCATCCTTCTCCAGTGGAGCATGTGGTGAATTTGAACTGCGTCTATCATTCACTTTTATCCAATCATTCACTTTTATCCAGTCATTCATCTACGTGGTTTCATTCATTCATGTACATTTTGTGTTAGACAATCATTTCTGTACATTGTATACATTGTGCTTTATAGAATTAATTACTGCTGCTGTATGTCTTTTATCTCCTTGTCTCCTCAAGCCCCCACTGCACTTGGCCTATTTCTTCACTCCCCATCCTTCTACTAATCTCTGCTGTCCTGGTGATTTCCTCTTTCACGTTCCATATCACTTCATCCCTTTCCCTTTTAAACAGTTGTTTTTATCTGCTAACTGCAATAGGCCTATTGTCTTTATCTTGAGTCTTACCAGGTTTATCTTCTTTGTCTTGGTGACTATAGCATTCTTTGTCTATTCATTACATATATATTCTCCCCACCCCACTTCTCTATTGCCCTCTATTGTCACAGTAGCAGTCATATGCAGTATTTGTCCTTCAGTTGATTTATTTCATGCAAAATAATGCTCTCTAGACTCCCACATTGTGTCTTACTTTATGAATGCTTTCTTATTGTATAGTGCTGCATAATATTCCATTGTATGTTTTTCAATCCATTCATTTGTAGATAGATATTTGAATTATTTTTGTTTTCTTGCTATTGTGAATAACTGTGCTATGAACATAGGCATAAATATCTCTGTCTATGTCTCTGCTCTCATTTTCTTGGGGTTTGTTTTCAGCAGTGGAATAGCTGGTTCATATGAGATTTATATGTTCATATTTTTTAGGAAATGCCAAACTGCCTGTCAGAGTGGTTATACCATTTTTAGTTTGACCAGCAGTACGTGAGAAATCCAATCTCTCTGCATCCTCTCCAGCATTTATTGCTTACTGTCCTGTTAAACTTTGTTACTGCTACGAGTGTAGGATGGTATCTCATTGTTCTTTTGTTTTGCATCTCTCTGATTGCGAGTGATTTTGAGCTTTTCTTCACGTGTTTGCCATCTGAATGTCCTCCTTTTGAAGAGTCTTTTCATATCTTTTTCTGGTTTTGTAATTGTTTATCAGTCTTTTCCTTGTGGAGGCCTTGTAGTATTCCACAAACTTTCATTACAAGATTCTTGTCTCAAATATCATTGGCAGCACCATGAGAAATGGAGAAGAGATTGAGGTTCTTAACAATTTTAGCTTGTTCAGATCCACAATCAACACTTTTGCCACCAACAGTCAGGAAATCAAAAGACTAATTGTATTGAAGAAATCTGCTGTCAGGGACATCTCCAAAGTGCTAAAGAGCAACTATGTTGGTCTAGAGACTAAGGCACACCTACTTCAGGCCATGATCTTTGCAGTTACCTTCTATGTGTCAGAGAACTGGACAGTGACTAAGGATGACAGAAGAAGAAGCAGTGTCTTTTAGTTGTGGTGCTGGAGAAGAGTATTGAGCATACCATGGACCATCAGGACAAAAAGATCTCTCCTAGAGAGGGTGAAACCAAGCTGTTCCTTAGAGGCTTTATCTCACAATCTTGGAGCATGTGGCCAGGAGGGACCAGTCCTTGAAGGAGGTCATCATGCTTGGAAGGGTGGAAGGACAGAACAAGAGAGGAAGACCCTGAATAAGATGGATTAACACAGTAACTGGGGCAATGGGGATAGGTGTTTAGGAGACAGTGAGAATGGCTCAGGATTGGGCAGGGTTCAGAGGTACATAGGGTCACTATAAGTCACAGGTGACTTGATGGCACATAATAGCAAAAATATTTAGAATATAAATTTCTTTCTACTTGGACCAAGAGGCAGTCATCAGAACAGAGCAAGGAAATACTGCATGGTTCAAAATTGGGAAGAGCGTACGCCAGGGATGTGTCCTGTCTCCATACCTTTTCAACCTGTATGCAGAACAGATTATCTGGGAGGCTGGGCTCTATGAGGAGAAATGTGGTATCAGG
>NW_006399758.1:33804433-33805737 GCF_000299155.1 Elephantulus edwardii | reverse complement strand
CCATGGACTGCTAGGAAAACAAACAGATTCATCCTGGAAAGGGTTAAACTGGGTGGCTCCTTGAAGGCAAGGATTCTGAGGCTCCGTCTAACATACTTTGGACATGTTATAAGGTGGGACGAGTCCTTGGAGAAGGACATCATACTTGGTGGGGTGGAGGGACAGCACAGGAGGGGAAGGTCCTCTATGAGGTGGATTTATTCAGTGACTGGGGTAATCGGGATGGGTGTATCGGAGACAGTGCAATTAGCACAGGACAGGGCAGAGATAGGGCTGTTGTACATAGGGTCACTATGAGTCGCAGGTGACTCAACGGCACATAACAACAACAACAACAACAAGTAATACATTCACTTAACTGCATTCCGAAAATATTATCAGGAAACTTGTGAGAGTTGGAACTTGGCAGCACCGCTTTCTTTTTCCAGATCTTGCAAGTTTTTGCCTTTGAACAAGTTATATTTCAACTTTTTTTTCTATTGCTCATTTTAATGGAAAATTACCTACCAAACACTTAACCACTGATCCACCAGAATTCTTACTTTGCTTTTACAGACTGCTTGTTTTTCTGGTTATGAGTTACATACTCATGCGTCTCCATAATTTCTTAAAAATAACTTATGAAAAAAAACAAAAAAAAAAACAAAAAAAACTTATGTTGAGTACAAATGGGTTTTTTTTTTAATTGTGTATGAGATTACCCAGTACAAGGTTGCATTGTTTTCTTTAAAGGATTCTAGATTTTGTGCTATTGTTGAAAATAACTAGAGTGCAGCCAGGGGTTTCTTTGGAGAAAAGAACGGTAAAACTTCAGCTTAAATACTTTGGCATGTTGTCATCAGGTACCACCAGTCCTTGGAAAAAGGTATCGTGTTTAGACGAGTAGGAAGTCAGTGAAAGGGAGGAAGACACTCAAGGAGAGCGACACAGTGACCTTAACAAGAGACTTGAGAGTGATGGAGATTGTGAGGATAAGGCAAGATTTTGATTTGTTGTTCATAGGATTGCCCTGAGCTGTAGTTCAATGGACCACACCTAACAACAACATTTGTTTAAAAATACTTGATGCTAAGTTGATTTTCAACTTGTAGTGAGCCCAAGTGTGTCAGAGTGGATCTGTGCTTCCTAGGTTTTCAGTGGCTTTCCTGGAAGCAGATTGCCAAGCCTTTCTTTTATGGCAACCTGGGTGGATTTGAATCTTGACTTTGGGCTGTGAATCTAATGTGTTTACAACTTTTACCACCAGGGACTTCACTGATCACTTACTTGATAACACTGATAACAGCTTTTTCTTTCTTCTTGTT
>NW_006399758.1:33803435-33803833 GCF_000299155.1 Elephantulus edwardii | reverse complement strand
CTTGACATTGAGCCTCAGTCCATACTGAAGGCTGCAGTCCTTGACCCTCTGCAGTAAGTGCATGAGGTCCTCCTCAGTTTCAGCGAGAAGGGTTGTGTCATCTGCATAACGCAGATTGTTGATAGATCGTCCACCAACTTAGTCTTGCTTTTAAACTCTTTGGTGGAGTAGTTTTAGAGTAAGTGTGCTTAGAAGCTGACTTACAGGAACTCAAACATCTCCCAATCCATTTTAAGCCTTTGAAATCATTCACCTTATAGTTCACTGGTTCAGGCTTTAATCAGCCTTAAAGAGTTCCACCCTATATGCATATTACATAGTAGTCAACAAGAGACTCAGGTGATCTCAATGAACAGTGCAGGTTTCTAGCTCTTTTTTTTTTTTTTTTTTTTTTTTTT
>NW_006399758.1:33800938-33803335 GCF_000299155.1 Elephantulus edwardii | reverse complement strand
CCTTAAAAGCCTAGTTACCTCCCCAAACCCCATTCTCTCTCCTCGTGATTCAGGATATTAGTTTCATCTCATATCCATTAATTCTTCTCCCAACTACAGCAACAGTAAAATTCTCAAGCATGCATTTTTTTAGTCAAGAATAACATTCCTGAGATCAACAGGCATGTCCATTGTAGTCTTTGACACTCAAACTTCAAAAGGAAGATCTCAAAATGTGGAGTAAACTTAATCATCAAAGTCACCCTGTCCACTATGACCGTGATACTCCAGTGCCTTTACTTTTTTAGTTACTTCCCCAGTGGAGTTTGGTGATGGAATCTGTAGGCAGTTGTACTGTTTACTAGTTAGTGCACTTCTCTGGCAGTTTGAATCTAGCAGCTGCTCCAGGGGACTAAGGTGGGAATCTCCTCTCATGATATGAGTTGATTGCGACAAGGGGATTTTGGATAATTTGAAAATATATGTCTTTAATATGTTTATAATCCAGAGATAGATATTAGATCTGTCTTAACACAGAGATATATTTCCATGCATATGTCTATGTACATACAAGTGAATGTACCACATGCACACACATATATACATTCATAAAAACCCATCAAGGACAAAACTATCATAAGCTGTAAGTGTGCAAGTAGAAAGTTAATGTTGTGAACCGTCGAGTTGGAACCAACTCATAGCTGACCTTCCTGCAGGTTTTCTTTTATAATGTTTTATTGTGGTTTTAACAAAAGTTTACTGAAAACTGGGATTTACCTTCATTCATTTTTGTGTGTTTTCCTCCCCACTCCCCACCCCAGCTTGCTTTTATTTTTTAAAAATTCATTCATTGTTGCACAAACCTCCTGCAAGTGTTCAGAAGCAGTTAATCACACGGGAGGAGATTGCCCATCCTTCTTCTGCGGAAGGAAGTTAATAATCCTGGCTAATATTTATTGATAATTTATAATGAAGCCAGACTATGCTTAAGTATTTTATGTGCATTATTTTTTCTTTTCCTTCCATAAAAAAAAACCAACACAAACCACACACTATCCCAAAACAAAACACCTCATAAAAACACAGATAAAATAAGAACACTAGAGAATTTGGGTGCTTTCTACAAAGTCTAGAAACAGAAGCGGAAATAGATTTACATAAAGGCAGCTTGAGTGTTGGTAAAGGCCCATTGCCGGTGAGTCAGTTCTGACTCAGGTGACCCTGTGTCTCTCCAGGTTTTTGTAGAGCACGGCTGTGTCCTGTAAGGCCTTCAAGGCTACATCCTTTTTTGGAAGCAACTCACGAGGCTTTTCTTTTGGCACCTCTGGGTGAGTTTCAGCCACCAGCCTGTTACCACTTAAGCACTTGACCAACTTTACCACCCAGGAACTCCTGGCTTTTAGGAACAGACGAACTAAAGCCTACACTTTGCTACTTCCTTTTGTAATAAAGGATTCCCCCCACAGAACCAGCTCTATCCATTCTTTCTTTTAATTGTTATTATCTATGTCTGTTTTCACAGGATAGTGGCATCACTGAGTAGTTGAAATAGAAACTGCATGTCCCACACAGCATAAAATATTTATTATCTGACTATTTACAGAAAATGTTTGACATTTGCAATTAATTGCTCCGTATCTTTCAAGGCCACCTCTCTCTTGCTATAGAGGCAGTTTTTGTTCTGTTTTGCTGACCTCAGAAGTTTTCTTCATTCATATTCTCTGCTTTCAAAGCACATGCTTCAGTCAGAAATAGTCCATTATTTTTTCTTGGGTTTTTTTGTTTGTTTTTTTTTTTTAAAGAAGCACATGATTTTTCTATTGTATTTACTGCTGCTTCCCCAGTGCCTAAATCAGAGCTTGGCGCAAAGTCCCTTCAAAGCCAAATCACTTACTGCATAATCCCTTGATAGTATACAATACCAAACTTAATTTTGAAACTTCTTTAGGATTAGGCTTTTATGTAAGCTTCTACCCTTCTTCCTTCTCTCAGCCAGTAGGGAAGCATAATTTTCAATTGTATTTCCTTTTCATACAGATTTATAATGCTACTTTTTACCACAGGCTAAGGTACTACTTCACCTTAGGGGGAGCTCTGGTGGCCTAGTGGTTAAGGAGTTGCACTGCCAGCCAGCAGGCGGGTGGTTTGGATATCTCAGCACCTCCAAAGGAGAAAAATGGGCAATCTTCTCCTTTATGACTTACAGAGTTTGGAATCACGCTGGAGGTTCAGCTATGAGTTGGTTCTGATTCAATGACAATGAGCTTGATTGAATTGGATTGGAGTTAGCCTAAATATCAGTTAAGCTTTTGAAATTTAATTATAAATGTTTCCAAACCTTTAGGCAGCATTCAACAAGTTCTCACTGCCATGAAGTTGAAATGGATTCAAAGCTGACCCTCCAGCAGATTTTTTTTT
>NW_006399758.1:33787327-33793823 GCF_000299155.1 Elephantulus edwardii | reverse complement strand
CACAGAAGCCAGCTGGCTGGCTCGTTTTGGGCAGTTGGTGTAGCCCAAGAGAGCTCGGCCAAATTCCCCACCTGTGGGCGTGCCCTTAGGTGCTCTCCCGGGTAATCAGCAATGTCCCAGTAAACACAGATAAGATCCTACCGGCCTTTCTCCTGCCAGGTTAGTTCCTCAACAGCTGCCTGATAGCTCAGGGTGATGTCTGGATCCAAGGTGGTGCCCTGAGGTCACAGGGCTGTGGTGGGGGTTGTGGAGCTGCAAGGTGGGTGGGGGAAGGGGAGGAAAGCAAGGGAATAGGGGACAAGGAGCGCAGGGGTTGGACACTATCACCAAGAGGTGGGGACGGGGCTTGTGCGCTGCTGGGGGTTTATGCAGCAGCACCCTGTGTGCTAAGGGCCACACAGGCACAGGTGTGGGCTGCTGGGGGGTCCCACAGTGTCCGGCAGTCTTCGCTCTTTTGGGGTCTCACAGTCTTCGCTCCTCTGGAGTTCCGCGGCAGGTGGCTGGCTACTGCTCTTCCCGGGTCTCTTCAGGGTCCCTCTCGTGGCGTTCCCTGATCTGGCGGCGGCGTTCCCCCCAGCTGGCAGTGGGGTGCGTTCCCCCGGCGTTCCCCGGTCTGGCGGCGACGTTCCCCCTCCAGCAGATTTTTGGAAGCTATCAATCACATGGAAGGAGACTATTCTTTCTCTCTTGGAGGTGCTGGTGGATTTGAACCACCAGAGAGGCCCTGCCTTTGAGTTGCAGCACTGCTGCCTTTGGACAACACCTACGGAACTCCCTAAGCATTCAATGTGAAGTCTAATCTTCCCTTCCCACAACTTCTCCATGATGTCCCAAGAGAACATGTTCACATGGTATCTTCAGACTGTATGATTTAGTTCAGAATTAACTTTTGCTTTCACACGTACCTCATCCCACATGACTGGTTTCTTCGCTTTGTTTCACACTAGACATGCAGCTGTAGTCTTGCATTCTTTCCTATGATATTCTTCACTGATGGGAGACAAAAACGGTTTATAAAAGAGGTTTCATAAAGTGCGTTTATAGCCAGGAATTTCTCACTGGCCACTTTTTTCTACTAGTACAAAGTTTCTCTCTCTAACTCCCCTCACTTAAATGACCTTTTATTCCTTAGCATTTGTGTACCTCTGTTTCATTGTCTTCTTCCAATAAAGTCCCCTACTATCTCACTTTCTCCCGTCAAGCAGTATATTCAGTCATCTTTCTCAGCACATTCCTTCCCAAGAGAGGAATAATTTTTTTTTCATACTGGCAAAGATCGATATTTGTTCCCATTCCAAAGAAAGGTGACCCAACGGAGTGTGGAAATTATCAAACAATATCATTAATAGCACATACAAGCAAGATTCTGCTGAAAATAATCCAAAAAAGAGTGCATCAATCTGTTAACAGAGAACTGCCAGATATGCAGGCTGGATTTAGAAGAGGTCATGGTACTAGGGATATTATAGGTAACGTTAGATGGGTCTTGTCAGAAAGCAGAGAATACCAGAGGAATGTCTATCTGTGCTTCATTGACTATGCAAAGGCTTTTGACGGTATGGATCAAAACAAGCTGTGAATGACTCTAAGAGTGAGAATCCCAGAACATTTGATTGTGATAATGCAAAACATACACTTGGAACAAGAGGCAGTTATCAGAACAGAGCAAGCACATGTTCAAAATCAAGAAGGGGGTCCGCCGGGGATGTATTCTGTCCCCACACCTTTTCAATCTATATGCAGAACAGATCATCCAGGATGCTGGGCTGTACGAGAAGGAAAGTGGCATCAGGATTGGTAGAAGAGTCATCAACAACCTTCGTTATGATGACACAACCTTGCTTGCTGAAACTGAGGAGGACCTGAAGCACTTGCTGCAGAAGGTCAAGGACTGCAGCCTTCAATATAAATTGAAGCTCAACATCAAGAAAACAAAGATTCTCACCAATGGACCAATTAATTGGCAGAATCAGTATCAATGGTGAAGAGATTGAGATAGTTAACAGTTTTAGTTTGCTTGGCTGCACGGTCAAAACTCTTGGTACCAGAAGCCAGAAAATCAAGAGATGAATTGCATTGGGAAAGTCAGCTGTCAGTGTCCTTGGTAAGTATTTTCCAATGAATTCAGGTTACTGTGTTCCGGTCTGAGTAATACTCTTTCATTAGACAAGAGTCCAAACAGGTGACCATCAACGTTCGGGACTGAAAAGCTTTCTCTCTGGTGTTCAGGGAAGTTAATCCACAGTTGTTCACCTCGTTCCAACCTGCGGAGTGCATCAGATTTCTTAGGTTGATACCTGATGGACACCAGGTTTCTGTAGTTCTCCAACATCACATCCTGGTACAGAGCCTTCTGAGCAGGGTCCAGAAGCTTCCATTCTTTCCAACTGAACTCCACAGCCACATCACTGAATGTCATTGATTCTCCATGAATCCCTTCCAGGTCTGTTGACACTGAATCTGCTGTTGAGCCCCCAGACACCTCCTGATGGCTTACCTTGGAGGAGGCACCTCACCTCACTTCTCTCTACTTCCTTCTAATTTTCCCCCTAAGCCTTCAGAATCTTCGTTCCTTCTTGGGATATTCCCAGCAGCACCTTGGATCCCCTCTCTTTATCTTTTCTGGACAAGCTCTAATTCCCATTTAGAAATCTCAGACTCCCATGGATGGTGTCCATCGCCCGGTGTCAAGAACATAAGATGCAAACTGGGTGTTCTGGCTCCTTGTTTTAAATTAAACTAACTCAATAAAATGAAATTTTATGCCAGGTGTTGTGTATTTTCCTAATCTTGTAGGACATGGTGCAATACTTTTTTTTTTTTATTGTATTATTTTACGTGTACCGTCAAATCAGATCTGACTGGTACAGGAGGAGATTGCCCCCTCCTTCTCCAGTAGAGCAACAACAACAGTATTCAATGAAATGTTATTAAATTTATTAACATATATTTATCACTTTTTGTAATCCTGTAACAGGAAGAAACTGCTCACTTTTTGTTGGACTCAAACCACTGACCTTTTGGTTGAGTATAGTACACCACACCTTCAGAGCACATTACCAGAGGTACAGCAGAGGATAAATTAGACCACTTTTGACCCCTGTGTAGCTTATAGTCCAGAAAAAAAAGCCGGAAGATATTGACTAAATAATCACAAGCCACTGGGGGTTACAAAGCAAAGATGAATAGTTCTATGGAAGTTTGTAACTCCTTTGATATCTATCTTCCATTATTATAGAATGACTATTCTCCCATGCAATTTACAGACTTTGAAAACCTGCTAGTGGTTCAGCTGAGTTGGTTTTGACATGATGGCAATAAGTGACTGAGTGATACAATATCTTCATTAATTTTTAATTTCCCATTTTCTGCTTTCTGCTTTATTATGTATTTACAGTAAATCTATGATATATGCTTGATGAAAAGTACATATAATCATAGAATTTACACTTTATAATTTCTTTATTATTTCTATAATGGTGAGTGAAAACACATGTACTCTTATGGTTATAAAGATATAAAATTCTTCATTTAATTATGTATGTGTTAATTGGGTGAAATATTAATGGTAATATTGTAGGTGACTACTGTCTAAAAATGGTCTGTACAGCATTCCATTAGAGCTCTGATCCATAGCCTATTGGCTTAATTTTGGTGTCAGTTGAAGTTATTTGCTAAATATTCTTGGCTATGTGGTTTCAACTAACAAATATCCATGTAAGTTTTCTGGCAGATTTTGTGGCAAGTTCAAAAAAATAAAATAGGCCTGCTTTTACAGAAAGTACAATCTAGGGAAATGGGACAAATGGCATATGAAAAGCTAAAAATAATTTAGCACAAGAAATCATAGGTATCACATGTTGTCTAAATAAAGTAGTGAGCTAGGTACTATGAATATTTTTAAAAAGAGTAGGAAGTATACTTTACCCTCAATTTGTTTACAACTTAGTTGAGATAGAAAAATTACCTAAGATAAAAATGCATTAGATAATATATTCAGATACAATCTTAAGAGGACTTTAAAGGAGGCAAAGATTTCAAGGGGTATGTTTTCTTATTCAACCACATGCACAATTCACTTTAGTTTGAGAATAAACTATCAAAATCTCTATTAATAATCTTTTTTTAAAATTTAGAGATATTAGAAAGACAAACTTGCCCTTAATATTAAGTTAATGCCCGTGTTTATTTATGACATAGAAGCATGGACACTCCCCATGATAGCTATGACTTGGTTCCAACACAGTGGCAGTGAGTTTGAGTTCAGAGTTTGATGAGCTCTGGTAGTGTTTCTTGTTCATAACAAGTTCCACTGCTAATCCAAAGGTTTTGGAGGTTTAAATCCACCTTCAGCTCCCCCGAAGAAAGATGAGCAGTCTCCTGGGCACAGCCTCGGAAACCCAGTGGAAGGTCATTATGAGTCAGAATCAACCCGATGGCAGCTTTGTTCACTCTGTCTCTTGTTTTATGTCTTCTCAATTGTTTCAAACAGCAAATTTATCAAGAATTATGATTTCATGGGTCTCTAAAGGAAGAATACACTAAAGAAAATAAATTAAAGTAGTAGTAGGAAATGTCTCCTTTAATATCTTTCTTTCTTTTTTTTATCAAAGACAGTATTATGGGAGGTGTATATTATGATAGAGCTTTCACTTTGCCTAGAATTTAAAAGCAGAAAAAATTCTAGATGTTTTCATGTGTGAAGTGTCTTAATTGTATCATTAAAAGGCAAGCTTTTCATCAGAGAAGTTGACGTCGGGAATGTATTAACATTGATGTTTTTAATTACATAAAACATAACCCTTTAAAAATTTGTCAAATATTTACATTACTTTATAATGAAATAGGGAATTACTATGATATTTTTTGCCAAACAGACATCCATTGTTTATTTTATTAGAAAATATTTTAAAGAATTACCACCCAATGAAGAGGCCAAATGCACATTTTGAAGATCTGCTCTAGGAAAATGAATCTGACCCGGGGGATCAACCTGAGAAAAAGTGTTGAACTCATGCCAGGAGCATCAGGGGCTGAAGTGAAGGGCGTGTGCACAGAAGCTGGCATGTATGCCCTGTGAGAACGATGAGTCCACATCACCCAAGAGGACTTCGGGATGGCAGTAGCCAAGGTCATGCAGAAGGATAGTGAAAAAAAAAACATGTCCATCAAGAAGCTCTGGAAGTGAGGTGCACATTCTCTGTGACTCTCCCAAATAAAACTCTGTGGTACAAGCAAAAAAAAAAAAAAAAGAAAAAAGAAAACAAAAAACAAAAAATATTTAAACGAATTAAAGATACATTAAACATTTTCATTGCATCATGACTTTGCTGATCTTTCCTCTGATGACTAGAGACTAGAGACTAAGTAGAATGCTACTTAGAAGACATTGAAAATCAAGCACACTTTAGGTATCAAAGGCATAAGGGAGCCCTGGTGGCCTAGTGATAAGGCACTGTGTTTCAACACAAAAGCATGTGATTTGAATCCACCAGAGGCTCCAGGAGTGAAAGATGGGCAATCTCCTCCCATTAAATTTACTGCCTCTGAAAACCTGCTTAAAGGTCAGCTATGAGTGCTACCTCAACAGTACGTAAGAACAAGTTATAAGGAGAGGGAGACCCTTAAAAAGATGAGTTGACACAGTGACTGCAACAATGGACTCAAATATATCAGAGATAATGAGGATGGCACATGATAGAACAGATCCACTCTTCACAGGGCTGCTGTAATGCTTGCAGTCAACTCAGCAGTGTCTAACCACAACAGGGTAAAATGAACATTTTATCATTGAATGTGAAAGCAAATAATTTTGAGAAAAAATTAGTGCTATTGACAATGTTTAGAAAATATTTGGAAATAGTGTCATGAATATGTGAGTGGCTGAAAAAATGATACGAATGTATCATCGACAAGAAACCATCCTTATAAGTAAACATTACAACTTTAGAAATAGAATTCTCAACGCTTTAAAGATCTTTCTGTTGAAATTTCTTGTGTGGTTGTCAACAAAACTTTGGCTTACTATCAATAAATGAGTGGAAAAATAGAGAAACTATAGTACATCACACAATGAATACATTGCAACATTGAACAATGAAGAATTTGTAAAAGCCTACATAAAATACATGAGTCTAGAAGATATCATGCTGATTGAAATGAATCAGTCACAAAAGGACAAATTCTGTACAAGACCCCTGTTACAAAAAACTAAGGAGCAACAAATGCTGGCGAAGTTGTGGAGAAACTGGAACCCTTATTCACTGTTGGTGGGAGTGTAAAATGGTGCAACCCTTGTGGAAAGCGGTATGGTGTGCTTTCTCCAAAAGTTGCAAATAGAGATACCATTTGACCCAGCAATTCCACTACTGGGAATATAGCCCAAAGAGACTATAACTGACATCCAAGCAGATATATGCACACTCATGTTTATTGCAGCTTTGTTTACAATAGCAAGGAGTTGGGAACAACCTAAGTGCCCATCAACAAATGAATG
>NW_006399758.1:33771528-33785537 GCF_000299155.1 Elephantulus edwardii | reverse complement strand
AACGAACTGGGGAGTAGGGTAGAGAAAACAGTGCAACAATGAATGAATGAAAACCCAAAATCTCTGTAAATGTTCATTAAAACTAATAAAATTTAATAATAATAATATAAAAGACTTAGCTGAAGTAAGTAGGAACCAATACACATGGGAAGTGGCATGCAAACTATGGAGGGAGCATTCCTTTATAATGCCTAATTACTGGAAGTTATAGCAGTTTTCAAATATACTTATGATTCTGTTTTATTATGTTTCATTGCAAAAGCAATGCACAAATAATTGCCTTTTTCTCAAGGAAGTCTAGAGCAAAGCTTGGTCGTTTGAAAAGGCCATACGGACAGCCAACATTCATTTTTCTTACACATTACTTTTCCTTTGAGCTACAAATTTTATCATGGCTCTACTAGAATAGGCAGAAGTGAATTATAATCTAAAACATCTTCAGTTGTCAAGAAAATATAAATATTATTCTCCAAAAAGAGAAAAATGTGCATCAAAATTTTCTCAGTCAATTCCATGGCAACTTTGCATCTTCAGCTACCATACCCAAGATGAGCTAAAAAGCACTTATTTTGTGTATACAAAAATAAAATTCCTATATTTTTGTCTCAAAAAAAAACCTAAGGAAAGGTTTATATACAGAGAAAGTTAATCTAGTATCATTACTTGGAATGGGGGTAGACAATCGATAAGTAAATGAATACTCATTAGGATGTGTGTCGGGTAGGACAATGTGAAATGAATGAACAATCAGATAGTCTATGTATTATAATTAATATTATTGAGCAAAATATAAATCAATGGATATTTTAAAAAATAACCAGTTTGCTTTTTTAACTTTGACTCAAATCACATTAAAAAATGTTTAAAAAATCTGTGATTCCAGAAAAAAACAGTATAAGTGGTGGTTGGGAATGAAAAATAAGTATTGTAATGATTAATTTTGTGTCAACTTAGCTAAACTGTGTGCCCAATTGTTTGATCAATTGTTACTATGAAGGTATTTAATGTGATTGACAAAGAGCTGAACAGAAGATTTCAAAGGGAAGCTCAAGAAGACAAAGTATTACAATGGAATGTGCAGAGAACTGGAATTGGAGAATAAAAAGGGAAGAACTCGCTCTGCATTTCTTAAGCTGAGAGAACTGAAAAACAAATTTAAGCCTCAAGTCATAATATTGAAGGATGCTATGGGCAGTATAGTGAATGCCCCAGGAATGATCAAAAGAAGATGGAGGGAATACACAGAGTCACTGTACCAAAAAGAACTGACTGACATTGAACCATTTTAGGAAGTACTACATGAACGGGAGCGAATGGTAATGAAGGATGATGTGGAAGCTGCATTGAAGGTACTGGAGAAAAAAATAAGGCCCCAGGAATCGATGGGATACTAATTGACTTGCTTCAATTAATAGATGCAGCCCTGAATATGCTCACCAGTCTGTACCAGGAAATTTGGAGAATAGCTGCCTGGATAACTTAATATCCATATTTGTTCCCATTCCCCAGAAGGGTGAGCCAACAGAATGTAGAAACTATCAATATCTTTAATATCATATGTGAGCAAAATACTGCTGGAGATTATTTTGAAAATCGCTGGAACCAGGGAGCTCTGGTAACCTAGTGGCAAGACGCTGCACTACAATCCCAGAGGTACACGGTTCAAATCCATGAGATGCTCTGCTGGAGAAGGAGGGGGCAATCTCCTCCTGTACCAGTCATATCTGATTTGACAGTACACATAAAAAGAATACAATAAAAATTAATAAAAAAGTAAATAAAAATGGCTGGAACCGTGCATAGATAGGTAACTTCCAGAAGTTCAAGCAGGATTTAGAAGAATCCATGGCACCAGGGTTATCATTGCTGATGTCAGATGAATCCTTGCTGAAAGTGAAAAATATCAGAAGAATGTCTATTTATGCTTTATTGACTGTGCAAAGGCATTTGACTGTGTGGATCATAACAAGTTATGGCTGACATTGAGAAGAATGAGAATCCCAGCGCCCTTAATTGTGCTCATGCAAAACCTATACCTAGACCAAGAGACTGTTGTGTGAAACAGAGCAAGGGAACACTATGTGTCTTAAAATTAAGGGAGTTAAAAACAAACAAACAAACAAACAAATAGACATCAAGCAAAAAAAAAAAGATGTGAGTGTGTCAGGGTTATAGTCACTCTCTATACCTATTATAAGCAAATTATTTGAACAGTTGTACTCTGAAGAAAAATGTGGCATCAAGTTTGAAGGAAGACTCATCAATAACTTGTGTTATGCAGGTGACACAATCTTGCTTGCTGAAAGTGAGGAGGACATAAGGCAGTTGTTGCAGAAGATCAAAGAATACAGCCATCAATATGGATTGCATCTCAATGTCAAGAAAACAAAAATTCTTGCCACTGGATCAATAGGCAATATTATGATAGATGAAGAAAAGATTGAAACAGTCAACAACTTCATCTTACTTGGATCCACAACCAACACCCATGGTATCAGCAGTCAAGAAATCAGGAGATGTATTGCACCGGGAAAATCTGCAGTTAAGGACCTCTCCAAGTTACTGAGACATAATGATGTCAGTTTGAGGACTTAGGTGCACCTGATACTGATATTGCTATGCGTCTGAGAGCTGGACAATGAATAAGGATGACAAAAGAAGAATTGATGCCTTTGAGCTGTGGTGTTGGAGAAGAAGACCGAACATACCGTGGACTGCCAAAAGAGCAAACAAATAGGTCTTGGAGAAAGTGCAGCCAGAGTGCTCTATGGAGGCAAGGATGATAAAACTTCACATCACATACTTTGGGCATGTAGCTAGGAGGGGCTATTCCTTGGAGAGGACATAATGCTTGGAAAGGAGGAGAGTTGGGTCAGCAAAGGAGAGAAAGGCCTTCAACCAGGTGATTGACACAGAGACGGCTGTAATGCGCTCTAGTGTGTTACAAGGTGTGAGGATGGCACAGGATAGGACAAGGTTCAGATCTGTTGTTCATAGGGTCGTTATGGGTTGTACTCGACTTGATGGCACCTGAAAACAACAAGTAGAAGTAAAGCAGACTTTTTTCCATAATGTGAATGAAGCCTGCTTCTTAGCACTTAAAGGCCTTAAGAGCAAAAGCAGATGTTTCCAAGATTAAAAAGATCCTGTGTAAGACTATAGCATAGACATTCTGCCAGAATTTCCACCAGACCTGCTCATCTTAGGCATTTCCCACAATCTTGTGAGCTACTTCCTTAAAATAGAATAAGGATGTTCTCTTTTTCTGAAGAACTCTGACTAATGCATATATTATATTTTAATAATAAAGACAGTGATTCACTTAAAGAATTTATTTCTGCATGTTATTACAGTAATCTTTACATTTATGAGAGACTGTTGAAATAAAGTATTAAGTCAAATATTGAATCAATTAAATTTGGAACCCAAACCCTTAAAATACTAGACTCATTACCACAGAGTCGGAACTGACTCAGAGGCTATAAATTACACAGGAGGAAATTGCCTCTCTCTCTCTCGCTCAGAGCTATTCACCTCAGCTCATTGCCATCAAGTTGGAACTGACTCATACCTGACTCTCCAGTGGTTTTTCAGAGGCCGTAAGGGAGTTTGCCCATCTAAGTCCCGTGGGGCAATTGGTGAATTCTAACCACCTGTCTTTGAGTTGGCAACTCAACTCCCTATGCACTATAGGTCCTTCGAACTGCCAGAGAGGTGCTGGTTTGGAGTTAGCAGCACAATCTCTACAGACTAAACCACTAAAACTCTCTCAAAATACTGAGTGGTAAGGAATTGTGCTGCCAATAAAAAATCCGTGGTTCAAAGCCACCAGCTGTTCTTCAGGAAAAAGAAGGGCAATCAATTCTCGTGGGATCTACCACCTCTGAAAATGTGCTGGAGAGTCAGCTCTGGGTTGGTTCCAACTTGATAAAAAAAGAATAGAAAAAAAAGAAGACCAAAAGAATTTTCATATTATTAGTAAACACATACAATATAATTTTAGTTTTAAAATATTTCATTTCTTTTAAAACATCATTTGGAGAATGTTTGAAATAGGAAAGTGTCTCCTAATAATGGCAAAAGGGTGTCAGCATTTCTGTTGTTGTTGTGTGTCATCCAGTCCATTCCAGCTCATAATGATCCTATAGGATAGATTAGAACTGCCCCACCTGGTTTCCTTTCTTTTTACTAACCTTTCTATCTTAACTTTTGTTTTTTATACATAGATTTAAATTTATCTAAATATCAGTACAATAATAACATATGTAACTTGTAGATGTGTGTGTGTGTGTTGTGTTTTCAAATATTTCTTTACTGATCACGATGTATTATCAAAACTTTGGAAATCAGTAGATTGGAGGAAAAGATGGAGAAGTTCTTGCTTAGAGATAGTTATCTTTTAAAGCTTTTTAGCACAGTAGAGTAATATGACATAATTTGGGTCAAAAGAGTAGTGTAACATAAAAGTAAATTTTAACAGAATATGATAGGTGGCATTTTTCTCAGCCAATTAACAGACTAACAGCTTAGACAACTTTTAATGGCCACTGTATATGGTCCCAAGCATAGCATCTTAGCTTCAGTGGGCCAGATGTTCTAGATAACAGAGATTTAGAAGGCATTTCTGGACCATTTATAAGAATAGTCATGTTGGCAGAAACTGGGGTATTGGCACAGGGAAATAAAAAAGCAGGTTGTCTCTGTGGACCATGTCGGTAGCATGTTCCTTCCATGTTGCAACTAGAAGTGTTAGACCTTAGATAGAAATAGGCAAACTTGATTTGTTAAAGAAAGCAAGCAGAATTGGCTGAGTATGACAGCCCAGTAGTAGATGAAGCTCAAGCTTCAATGAGCTATATCAACTATATGGTGGAAATCAAGAAAAAGAATAGAAAGGACCATTACTCAATATATGCTCACAGGGACTAGTTATTTGAGTCAAGGAGGAACTGCTAATAGAAACCTAAAATTTCAGAGCAACTCAAATTTCTAGGTTATAAAGAACCTCTGGTTGAAGGCCAGGAGTCTTTAGAGCTGTTGTCCAGTGGGAATGAATGTGTTATCTTCTGTATAGATTTAAGTTTTAACTGGCCCATGATCCGTATGGGAACTTTGATGGCCTGGACCCAAAATAAATCAGTCTGATTCTTTGGAGAGAATTTCTTTTTATTGAATGTCAAAGTCACTATCACATCACCCTTGTTTTTTTATAGTGCTAACTCATCGTCTGAAAAAATCTTATTTGTTAATTTTTAAAATTATCTTCTCTGCTTTGCTCCCCACCCCCACCCCAAGTAACATAGAAGTAATTTTAAACCAGGGACTTAAATCTGTTTGGCTTTTCATTCCGGTATCCATAAAACCTTAAACAATGCTTGGCACTTAGTATGCTCTTGATAAATATTTATTGAATAAATAAACAAAAGTCCACAAACTGTATAACACAGTCATGGACCAAGGGCTAACCTAACAGTACATCATAATGCCAGCCCATAATTAGAATATCTCTATTCAAATGTACATAAAAAGTGTAACTGGGCATCAACAGAGATCCTTGACTTCTCACCCTATCCATGTCAAAATCTGTCGTCTGATTTTGAAGTTTTTCATAGACAAAAGAATGGTTTCTGTGATGGTGCCTTTTTGGTCAGGAGAAAGTGATAACCATTTCTGTTAAACCAGCCACAGTGTTTCTCTTTCTTTAGCCTGCTTCTGGGTTCACTCTCCATTATTTCCTCTACATTTTCTTTCTCTCTCTCTTCTCAAATAAATTTCTCAGTTCTCATCAGTTCTCTATCAGGTAAGTGTAAGCAAGCACGTTTTCAGGAAACCGCTGAAATTTCTCTATCTATTTTGTTATGTTTGAAAAGCAGCCACGTGTCTCACTCTGTGTACAGTATCTGTTTACTAATTAACAAAGAGTATCCCACTGAGTCACTTCTTCCTCCCTTCCTCTCCCTGTTTCCCTTTCCAGTCTTAGAAAATGGAATGAGTTAAGAACTTGGCCCAGTACCTCTCTACATGCGGTGTGACTGCATTTATTAGCTTGAACACTGTCGAAGAAATACGTTATTTCTTTAGATGGCATAATCCAAGTGAAAAGAGCATTCCAGTTGAAAAGTTAGCTTTAAAGACACTAAGAGGGGATTTACTTTATCTAGCTGTACACATGACTTATTTCTTTAGAAGCGAGAAGTTAAATAGCAACTTTAAAATCCAGCTCTGCTAGAGCGAGGGCTACATGGTGGAGGGGACCTGGGGGAGGGTTTGTAAAACAATGAAAGAATCTTTTCTTTTACTTTTCCATAATTTTTGGACTCATGTACTTATAACTTGTTAGTCAAATTTGTGTCTTCTAGGTTGCAACACCCCCATGATACATCTTCAAGGATATGAACATGTATGGCCAAGCACAATCAATAAGAGTGCATCTGAATTCCAAAATCAATCTCCATAATAGTCTATGTGTTTCCTACTGCCAAAGGGGCCCTTTAGAGTAGTGAGAGAAGATCTTCATCCTGAAACCCACAGCGTCCCTTTTCAGCAGGAAGTAGCTAAGAGAATACGCCATCCCCTTTTCCTTATGACTCAGGGTGAAGTCTCTCTCATGGAGGAGTGATAGGGAATGGCAAAGGACACACTGACAAAGAAGATTAATCAGAACTGGCTTTGACAAGCACTGTGGCATTTGGACAAGAACAAACTGGGAGGAGGGTAGAGAGAATAGTGCAACAATGACTGAATGGAAACCCAAAATCTCTGTAAATGTTTATGAAAATTAATAAAATATAGAAAAAAATCCAGCTCTGATATTTGTATTAGTGAAATAACAGGTTAAGTCAAACAGCAGGTGTTTATGGAGTTCTCTGGTGAGAATTGCACTGCTGATTCAAAAGCTTTGGTTTTCTGGCAGTTGGGATCCAGCAAATGTTCTGTGGGAGAAACGTGAGCAGTCTCCTATGCAATTTATAACCTTTGAAACCTGCTGGAGGGTCAGCTGTGAGTTGGAACTAGACAGAAATGAGAGAGAGATTTTTATACAGTGCTTTGAGACGGCTAATCAGTAGATGATAAGGAGAAAACATAAATATGTCACAGACTTGGAAGATGTCATTTGCAAAAAGATATCTGTATGTTTGTTTACCAACAACAATAAAATCTTAAAAGGTTTCATAGAAAAGATTAATAAAAATGAGCCACTGAAGGCTTTAGAGAGCAAGTGCAATTGCAGAGGTTTTAGAGATTGCTGTTGTTAGGTGCTGAGGAGTCAACTGTGATGCAGAGTGACCCTATGAATGACGGATCATCATCTTACCCTATGCTGCATTATCCACACAATCTCTGTCACGCTCCAGTCCAGTGTTGCTCCCAGAGCGTCAATCCATCTAACTGAAGATCTGCCTCTTACACTGAGTCTACTTTTCTGACCATTTTCAAGAATGAGGTGGGGGAGCATGTGGAAAAGTCCAAGCCATTGCTGTCTAATCAGAACTGACTCATAGACTGACCCACTAGCCAGTTTTCAGAGGCAGGAATCACAAGAGGAGACTGCCCATCTTTCCCTCACGGAGTTGTTGGTGGATCCAAACCACCAGAGAAGAGTGTCTTTTCTGGGAGCAGTGCAGCTGTGTATGGGCCACACCACCAGGGCTCCCTTTTAGAGACTGGTATTATGTACTGTAAAGTCAGAACCGACCCCTGGCTGACCCTCCAGGGGTTTTTCAGAGGCAGTTAATCACATGGGAGGAGGCTGCCCATCCTTCTCCCACAGAGCAGCTGGTGGCCTCAGACTCCATGCTTTTAGGATTGCAGCACTGCTTCTTGCCACTAATTAACAGAAAATTAGGACGGCAGCCTCTTCTAACAAACCATGAGATACTTGTCAAAAGACACAGCTAATTTCAGTGCTATTAATAAGGCGGAATATGTAGAAGTTTGAGTTGGGAAGAGCCTTTTTAAGGTATAAAATGATTTAAAATGTGTAATATTCTAGACAGCACAGAAGAGGAAGGCCCTCTATGAGGTGGATTGATTCAGTCACTGGGATAATTGGGATGGGAGTGTCAGAGACAGTGCGATTGGCACAGGACAGAGCGGAGTTTAGGGCTGTTGTACATAGATAGGGTCACTATGAGTCGCAAGCGACTCGACGGCACATAACAACAACAACAACAACAACAACAATATTCTAGAAATTATCTTAATATATCCTTTATATCTGGAAGTAAAATATTTTTTCCATAGTATTTAAGTTATTATGGTTGATATAACAGATCACTCTCCAAGCTCAGAAGCTCAAAAGAACCATTTTCTTATGATTTCACATTTTATGGGGCAGGAACAGGAATAGGACTTAATGTCTCTGCTTCACACTATCTGTGCTTTAGCTGAGGAGATCTGAAGACTGAATGTGATTGTTGTCTGGGAGTTAAAGTCACCTGAAGTCAAATTACTTTATGTCTGACTACTTTTGGCTAGGACCTCCACTGGAGTAGTTGAATGGAGTACTTCATGTGGGCCTCTTGGTGGGGCCTGGGCTTCCTTATGTCGTAACAACATCATGTCAGCTTTTTAGATAATGGCTCAGGCTCCAAGGGTGAGTTCAGAAATTCCCCTGATTTTTCTGACCTCGCCTCAGAAATCAACCAGAAACACTTTCCCCCATTTTATTGGAACTGTAAGAAAATCACAACTTGAACCAGATTCAAGTAGAAGAAATATATTTTCCTGAGTTCCAGATCCCAATTTCTAGGTGCCAGTTTGCTATCTGCTGCTTATATCTACTTCTCACCTCTTCTATCCATGTCTGAACTCACTGGCTTGTGCTGCAAAAGTGTTGTTGTTGTTCGGTGCTGTCAAGTTGACTATGTCTCTTATAAAACCCACGAACAACAGATCTGAAACTTGCCGTATGCTGCATCATTCTCGTGATCTCCAACAACAAACTGCTGCCTACACCTTAAAGATTAACTCAGTGTCCTACTTAAAACCAGAATTTAACAATATCAATTTTTCTCTTTCTTTATCTGTACTATGGTTGCTTGCCATCAAGTTGAGCACGACTCAAAGCGACTCTATGAACAAAAGGCCTGAAGCCTTTCTAGAACTATCATTGTTTCTCAAAGTTCATAGAGTTTCCAGAGGCATGTTGTTTAGGAAGTGGATGCCACTCCTGACGATCCTATTTTTTTCTTTCTTCCTAATTACTACTAATCTCTCGTGGGTTTGTTTCATTTTCTTTAAGCCAGTTGCCTTAGTTTAGATTCTCCATATTCACTCACAGAACTTCTTCAGTAGCCTTGTAAATTCGCTCCTTACTTTATTTATCTGCTCCAATTATCCTTCACATAAATGCCAGAATAATTTTTCGAAATTCAAATCTAACTACACTCCTACTACATAAACTCCTTAAATCACTCTTCTTTGTAAAAATTAGATGCCTACGTGGTAAGGATCAGTAAAAATATTTGCAAAGTGTTTCAAACTTAAGAATACTTTTAAAACACACCTGTTTATTAACATGTTCATAGTTTATTAACATATTCATAGGAATAGGAAGACAGGACAAGTCATGTAATCACATTATTACATCCTAGATCTTGTTGTCATAGATTACAAATTGGCCCCAGTTTTCTACCTATTCCTTATATCCACACCTTATACAATGTGAGTCCAGAAGTTAAATTCATTTACCCATTTTGGGTAATCTGAACTGGTCTAATGACTTTACTTTAGCCTTTAAAATAGGGTAGATGTGATGATGTGTGGATTTCGGTTTTTATTTTAATTTTTTTTAATAAAATTTTTATTTTCTACTTGTTTACTTACCAAGTTCGTATACATTGTTTTTCACAACGGATCTTTCTCCTTTCCTTTCCTCCAGCCCTCCCTCGACCTGATGTGTGAATTTTGAGACAAGCTTCTCTCTCTCTTTTTCTCAGACCTTTCCACTACCACAAGAACATGTATAGGTTAGCATGCTGAAGGATGAAGCATAGTATATACCAAAGCCTATGCTTCCCAGGCAAGGCCTTTCTGAACCTACGACCCCCAACTAACCTGTAAGCAGAAGGTAAGCAGTTTATATGATTACAGACCTGTTCAGCCAAGCTCAGTCCGAATCACAGCCACTGGACTGTTCTCAAGGCTTGTGATAAATACAAATTTATCTTTGTTTTATGCCACTGACTTTTTGGAGTAGTTTGCTATGTAACTTTAAGTGGTAACAAGGGGACTTACTATCACTATCATGCTTGATATCACCGTAAACGTCATCTTTTGCAGACACATGATCAAAAACATCTGACTCTCTAAACACCATCATTCATGCTTGCTGTTTTAGTGGGTTAGTACTCTGTCTGCTGTAATCTCACTGGTAATTTGAACCCTGCAGACCATTGACTCCATCGCTTTGTTATTGTCTCTCCTTACAGTCAGTCATGGATGAGTGGAGATTTCATGGTGTAAACTTAAAAGCACTCCCTAGAAAAGTATCCCCACTCTCTTCTTCATAAATGTCTAGTAAGATTCAAGCTCCAAGCTGAACACCAGTCAATGCTGTCTCCTCTGTGCCGGTAACTGAGTAGCAGAATATTGCAGATGAAAACCACATAGCTGCACTGACTAGCTTCACTTTGAACATGATTGCACCTCTCAAGTGAGCACGTGGGACCATACTTCTTTAATCTACTTAACTTCTGCTGCTTCTGAGTGATCGCTCCGTCCATGTCTGCTGTGCTTTCTTTATACCTTTCTGTACTCTACCTTGTTCTCATTTAATTAATGCTCTTCCTTATACTTGAGAAAATAGACTTTAATTAATAATTAATTTCTTTTATGTCTTATCAAGTTCTCTTTCTGTACTACATCATTATTGTTGTTGTTAGGTACCATCAAGTTAAGTATGACTCATGGTGACCCTATAAACACAGATACATATCCTGTTCTATCCTGTTCTATACAATTTCTGACTCACTTAAGCCAGTTACTGCATTCATTGTATCAATGGATCTGGTTCAGGGTTTTCCTCTTTCTCACCATCCCTCCACCTCTCCAGATATGATGTTTTTCTCCAAAGAATATCCTTTTCTAACATGCCAAGAAGCGAAAATAAAGGGAAGAAATGAGGAAGTTAAAGAGTTGAACAGAAGATTTCAAAGGGCAGCTTGCATTGAAAAGATAAGGCAAAATATTATAACGAAATGTACAAAGAGCTAGAGTAAGAAAATCAAAAGGGAAAATCTCATTCAGCATTTTTCAAGCTGAAGGAACTGATGAACAGATCTAAGCTGCTTACTTAAATACTTAAACATGCTTTGGGGGCAATATATTGGATGATCCAGGAAGTATCAAAAGAAGATAGAAGGAATACACAGAGTGATGATACCAAAAAAGAATTGGCTGACAGAGAACGTTTTCAGGAACTAGCATATGATCAGAACCAAAAAAAGAAAAAAGGAAGAAGTTCAAGCTGCTCTGAAGGAATTGGCAAAAAATAAGGCCCCAGGATTGATGGAAAATCAATTGAGATATTTCAACAAACAGATGCAGCCCTGGAAGTGCTCAGCAGGTTGTGCCAAGAAATCTAGACGACTGCTATCTGGCCAACTGACTGGAAGAGATCCATATCTATTCCCATTCCTCAAAAAAGTGGTCCTACAGAATGTCAAGATTACCAAACAGTATCATTAATATTACATGCAATCGAAATCTTGCTGAAGATTATCCAAAAATGACTGGAGTGGTACATGGACAGAGAACTGCCAGAAATACAAGCTGGATTTAGAAGAGGTCATGGCAGTAGGAATATCATTGCTAATGTCAAATAGATCATGGCTGAAAGTAGACAGTATCAGAAGGATGTCTATTTGTGTTTTATTGACTATGCAAAGGCATTTGATTTCATGGACCACAACAAATTACGGTTAAAGTTGATAAGAATGGGAATCCCAGAACACCTGATTGTGCTCATGCAAAACCAATACCCAGACCAAGAAGCTGTTGTCTGAAAAGAGCAAGGGAAAACTGTATGGCTCAAAATCAAGAAATAAGTGTGTCAAGAATGTATCCTAATGAATGAATGAATGAAAACCCAAAATCTCTGTGAATGTTCATTAAAACGAATAAAATTTAATAATTAAAAAATAAAAAAATAATGTATCCTATCTCCATATCTCTTCAATCTATATGTGGAACAGATCATTTGGGAGGTTGGACTTTATGAAGAAGAATGTGTCATCAGAATTGGAGGAAGATTCCTTAATAACCTGCATTATACAGGTGACACAACTTTGCTGAAAGTGAGGAGGACTTGAAATGTTTGCTGCAGACTGTCAAGGATGGCAGCCTTTTATATGGGTAACATCGAAACATCAAGAAAACAAAGATCTTTGCTACTGGACCAATAGGCCGTATCATGATAAATGGAGAAAGGATTGAGGTTATTAACGATTTCATCTTGCTCAGATCCACAATCAACACTCTTGGTACCAGCAGTCAGAAAATCAAAAGATGAGTTGCTTTAGGAAAGTAGGCTGTTAGAGACCTCTCCAGAGTGCTAAAGAGCAATGATATCAGTCTAGAGACTAAGGTGTATCTGATCCAGGCCATGGCCTTTGCAATCTCTTGCTATGCATCTGAGAACTGGACTGAATAAAGATGACAGAAGAGAAACTGCTGAGTTGTGGTGCTGGAGAGTATTACACATGCCATGGATAGCCAAGAGAACAAATAGACATCCTGGAGAGATTGAATCCTCCTAGGAGATGGAGGATTTTGAAACTCCTTCTGACATATTTTACGTATGTTGCCAGGAGAGACCAGTCCTTGGAAAAGGCATCATGATTGGAAGGGTCAGCACAGAAGAGGAAGACCCTGGATGAGATAGATTTACACAGTGACAATGGCAATGGGGTCAAGTTTGTCAGAGATGGTGAGGGTGACACAGAATAGGGCAAAATTCAGAGCCATTGTTTATAGGGTTGCTATGGGTCATAGTCAACTTAAAGGTGCATAACAACAACAACAACATGCCCAAAGTATATGAAATGAAGCTTTATCATCCTTGCCTCCAAGGAGCACTCTGGCTACACCTTGTCCATTCAGTACTCTCCTCCAACACCACAGTTGAAGGCATCAATTCTTCTTCTCTCATCCTTATTCATAATTTACTTTAGGGTACAGATATAATAAGCAAACACCACACACACACACACACACACACACACACACACACACACATTTTTACCTCAAATGCTGCCCAGCAGTTCCAAATACTTGCTTTAAAAATAATGTGTCTGGAGGTCACTGTGTCTGATCACCACTGACTCTACAAAGAGAAATAATTCCTACCAACATCAACGGTA
Source organism: Elephantulus edwardii (assembly GCF_000299155.1). NCBI lineage: Eukaryota > Metazoa > Chordata > Mammalia > Macroscelidea > Macroscelididae > Elephantulus > Elephantulus edwardii. The sequence continues at coordinate 33,772,173 of NW_006399758.1, read as the reverse complement.
TACAACCAATTCCTTTTATTAATGCTAACTCTACCTCTCCGCCATTCCTGCTGCTGCCAGTCTCAGTCTTATGTGTAGGAATCTCAGACCCAAAGGACACACTCTATTCTCGAACTTACTTTTTTCCTTGATGATGTGAGATTTCTGCTTTCTGTCTTGGAACCTGCTTGATTTAAGAGTGGTGTGATGACAAATCTAACCAATCCTCTTGTTAATGTCTACATACCTTATTTGCACATTCCAGCTCCAAAGGTGCTTCTTTTCTTATTTACATTGTTAGCATACTACCCTGTCTCTTTGGTGAGTCACAGGCACCTCCACATTTGTATAGTCTTACCCAGCCATGTAGTGAAAGTCAAAGTCAATAACTAGAAAAGCCATGTTGAATGATACACAATAGCATGGGCCACCTCTTGGCTCTTTGAGCCATTGGCCTTGCACTTGAAGTGAGACAGGTTAGGTTCAGAGTAAAGGGAAGATTTAAACAGGCTAGGGCGTGCTTTAAGAGCCTAAAGTACAGAGTGCCTATAATTTTTTTTTAATTAATTTAGCTTGTTTATTTTTCATTTCAATGAACATCTACAGAGATTTTGGAATTCCATTCATTCATTGTTGCACCCTTCTCCCCTCACAACCCCTCCCCCC
>NW_006399758.1:33761404-33771264 GCF_000299155.1 Elephantulus edwardii | reverse complement strand
TACAGAAACTTTTGGGGGGCAAACTATGAGTTGTTTCCATTCGGACTGGAGTAAGTTGAGTTGAGCTTCCTCTAGAATAAGGCTCTTAACAGCAAGGTCCTTTTTGTTAAGGACTAGACTTGTTTCCTGGTCTTTCACTCTCACAAAAGTGGGCTAGAGTCTACCAGGAAACAGGAAGGATAGTATTACACTTGCACCTCCCCACCCAAATCACACAAGTCCCTTGGTGGGGCTGGAAGAGGGACCCCTGTGTCACTGTCTACAGAGCAGCCCTGAAGAGGAAACTTACAGCACTTATTCTGTGAGGACCAGGCACCTAACTGCATAAACTCAATTTTGAAAAGCAGCTGGAATAGTCTCCTGATTTGCAATTACCCTTTTTTCCCCTAAAAAAAATTTTAATTATAAAAACCACACAAACAAACAAAAAAACTCAAAACCTAAATAAACTCTAGACCTTTTTTACATCCTTACCCCAATTTCTAAATACTGCCTTAAGTATCACATTTTTGGAACCATATGTTTGTATAATGCTATAACTAGAACAGCATATCAACAGAGAACTGCCAGATGTTTAGAAGAGGCTGTAGTCCTAGGGATATTATAGCTAATGTTAATGGGTGTTGTCAGAAAGCAGAGACTGCCAAAGGAATGTCTGTCTGTGTTTTATTGACTATACAAAGGCATTTGACTTTGTGGATCACAACAAACTGTGGCTGACTCTGAGAAGAATGGGAATCCCAGAACATATGATTGTGTTTATGTGAAACCTATATTTGGACCAGGAGGCAGTCATCAGAACAGAGCAAGGAAACACTGCATGGTTCAAAATCGGGAAGGATGTACACCATGGATGTGTCCTACCTCCATATCTTTTCAATCCATATGCAGAACAGATCATCTGGGAGGCTGGGCTCTATGAGGAGGAATGTGGCATCAGGATTGGAGGAAGACTCATCAACAACTTGTGTTATTCAGGTGACACAACCTTGCTTGCCGAAACTGAGGAGGGCCTGAGGCATTTGCTGCAGGTCAAGTGCAGCCTTCGGTATGGATTGAAGCACACACCAAGAAAAATAAAAATTCTCACCACTGGGCCGATTGTCAGCATCATAACAGACAGTGAAGAGATTGAGATTGTTAACAGATTTAGTTTGCTTAGTTCCACAATCAGCAATCTTGGTACCAGCAGCCAGGAAATCAAAACACTAATTGGACTGGGAATATCTGCTGTCAGGGACCAGGGTATGAAGAGCAACAATGTCAGTCTGGAGAGTAGGGTGTGCCTGATCCAGGCGATGGTCTTCACAACTACTTGCTATGCATCAGAAAGCCAGACAATGACTAGCAATGATAAAAGAGGAGTTGATGCCTTAGTACTGTTGTGCTGGAGAAGAGTATTGAATATATACCATGGACTGCTGAGAGAACAAACAGGTTTGTCCTGGAGAGGATGAAACCAGATTGCTCCTTGGAGGCAAGGATTTTGACATACTTTGGGCATGTTGCAAGAAGTGACCAGTCCTTGGAGAGGGACATCATGCTTTGTAGGGTAGAAAGACAGCACAAGAGAGGGAGACCCTTGAAGAGATGGATTGACTTGTTAACTAGGGTAGTGGAGGGGGATTTAGGTATGTCAGAGACAATAATGTTGGCTCAGGATAATGCAGGTTTCATAGCTGTTGTACATAGTGTTGCTATGAGTTGCAAGTAACTCTATGACATATAACAACCACCACCACCACCTAGATGTGAAGCTCTGGTGGCTTAGTAAGGAATTGTGCTGCCAAAGCAGAGGTATGAGATTCACATCCACTGGCTACTCTGGGAGAGAATGATGGGAAATCTCCTGTGCAATTTACTGCTTATCAAAACCTGCTGGAGGGTCAGCTGTGAGTCAGTTCTGATTCGATGATACACAACTACAGCAACAACTTAGTTCTGCAGTGAAATTCAAAGCTGATTAGTAGAAAAGTAATTCTGAATAGCTCTCTATGGCATGTTCTATCATCTTAACAGCAAAACTTTTAATTTTTTTAAAAAAGGTTACCTGAATTCCTGCTTCTACTCTTTTATTTCCCAATGTATTCTTAGTACAACTCTCGGTTAAAACTACTCTACTCAGACATGAATCGTGTCTCAACAGAAACTAAATGAACATTTCAGAATAAATTATTGATGTATGTAAACTATTACTGAAATTGGTATTTGCTTGAAGGTTCTTATTTCACATTTGTATTAATAATTGTCAAAAGGGCCTCTTTTGAAAACTTATACAAATTTTTTCTTCAAAACAAACAAACAAAAACTACTCTACTCAAGGTCCTCCGTGATCTCTATTTTTCTATAATCAGTTGATGTTCTGTTTTAAATTGACTTTCAGCAACATGTGAACCTTTCAATACTCTTCCCTTTCAATTAATTTTTTCTCCTCTTGAAATGCATTACACTCTCTTGGTTTACCTTCACTTTATTTTCTTTCTTTCCTACTTTACCTCTAAATTCTAGAATTCTTCAGAATCTACTGTAGAACCATGATTGCTTCTCTTCTACCCTCTCTCCATTATTTAATCTTACCTACTTCAAACCTCTATCCTGATTCATGTGTTCATTTTATTTTATCTCCTGTAGGATCCATATTGCACTCATGTCTCCCAACTCCTTCCTAACCTTCCCAAATAGAGGTTTCACTGGAAAATTTCACATGTTCAGCACTGAACTGTCCACATTTCTATTAGGATTTCTCTTAATATATTCTGTCTCAATAAGTGGATCATAACTTACTTGAAGAAACAGATAAAATTAAACAAGACAGCATAAGTACTTTAATAGAGTTAAGTACAAGATATTGTATAAGCTTAAAGGAGAAACATTTAATGTAACTAAATGTAATGGAACATAATTCAATATTCTTCATTATTACAGAAGATTTTCTGCCATCATTCTAAAATAGATTAAAGTGTGCATCACTGGTAATTCTTTCTAATGCAATTTTTCTCTCTCCCTCCAGATTCTGTTCCTGTATTATGACTGAGAATAGAGAACAAACATAGTTCCAGTTAGTTGGCAAGCTGTCTTCCAAATTTCACAGCATAGTCCAGTGAGCACATCCAGGGTTACATCTTTTTGCTAAAACACCTCAATGGATAATCTGTCAATTCCTGGAGCTTAGAGGTTTGTGGGTTTTTTTGGTTGATACTTCAGTACAGCCTTCATTTCTTCCTTTGATACCACTGGTTGCTGGTCATATATTACTTCCTGAAATGGTTTAAAAGTGAAAAATGTTAAGGTCAATACCAGACCACATGAGAATAATTTACATGGATTAGCATATATGATCTTCATGAAAATCCAGTTCTAGTGATGATTCTTTGAAAGCTAGTAATAGAAAGGTAGAACTGAGAGCATTCTCCACCCTTATTGTCTATCTTTTCTACTCCAGATTTAATGCTGCAAATTCTTCAAGGTTTGAATTAAAAATATATTCAGATTGAAACACCTCTGGCCACACCTGTCCTCACTGTTCACCTCACCTATTACAGTAACCTTCAAACTGGTTTCTCTATTGCTATTTTTGCTTTCCTAAAATAAGTCCAAACAATGCATTCAGAAGAATAACTTTTAAATTGAAATAAGATTGAGTTAGGGAGGTTTGGCCACCAACCCAAAGACAGGTGGTTCAGATTCAGCAGGTCCTCTGCTGGATAAAGATGGGCACTTTCCTACCGTGTGATTTACTGCTTCTAAAAACCAGTTGGAGGTGTCAGTTATGGATCAGTTCTGATGACAAAGAATTGTTGTTAAGTTGAAGACTGAGATACTACTTTATTCAAAACTCTAAAGATTTTTCATCTCAAATAACATTTAAATTCTTTGCCACAAATTGAATTATCATATATAAATCCTGTTCTAGAATTCTGTACATGTTACAAAGAAGACATTTATTAAAGATCATAGACATGACTCTCATTCAGGAGTCGTAGCAAATGGGAACCACAACCTTAAACATTACTTTTTTTTTTAATGAACACTTTCCAAACTCTAACAAAATGTTTTTTCAAATTTTTATCAAAAGAAATCACAGCCTAAAAAAACCAAGCCTATTGACGCCAAGTAGATTCTGACTCATGGTAATCCTGTGCGTGCAGGACAATGACTACATGATGACGGTTTCTCGAATACTATCTTCAGCTCTGGAGGTGAAGTTGGTAGGGAATTGAGCTACTAACCCATAAAAGTTGCCTCTCTAAAGATTTGAATCCACCAGCGACTCCATGAAAGACAGTTTCCTGTCATGTGATTTACAGCCTCCAGCTTTTGACTCACAGCAATGAGACATCTTTATGGACACAGATTGCAACTCAACAGCAAACAACAACAGCTAAAGTTGATGGTTCAAACTCATTCAGCAGTGCTTCTGAATAAAGACTGGCAATCTATGTCCTTACAGATTTCTCTTTGCTGTGAGTTGAAACCTGGAAGCTGTAAATCACAGAAGAGAAAATTGCCCATCTTTCTCTTATGGAGCTGCTGGTGGATTTGAAGCTCAGAGTGGCTACATCAACCTTTAGATTAGTGAAAATATTTGAAATTCACTGCCATCGAGTCCATTCTGAGTGACTCTCCTTTTAGTTTTCAAGGCTATAAAACTTGGTATGTATTAGGCCGTTTCTATTTTATCTGCATAGGTTGTTGACAGAACTTTATCTTTCTGTTGCTATTTATTAGTTGCAGACTTATAGTATTTCCTTTATGGTGGAGGGCAACTTGCTATACTAAGAGTCCTTTCTGGGCCTATCCAGTGGGAAAACTCCCCTTTCCAAAAGTACTTCAACTTCTCTTTTGCAGCCTTGCAGAAATATCGCCTGACTGCAGCTTGCTTCTTCTAAACGGAACTTGTCCTTGGTGGAGCAAATGAGCACAGCAGCCAGAATTCAACTGCCCTAGGCAGAGAGCTGTGCTGTATCCATCAAGGCTGTAAACCTTAAAGAAAGGTAACTACCCATCTTTCACCTACAGAACTATTGATAGATTTTCAGCCTGAAGGTAGCATGGCATTTTGATTAGTGGAGCAGCATGCTATGGGCATAACAACATAATTATTATGAGCCATCAAGTAGGAACCAACTCAGAGCTGAACCTCCAGCAGTTTTTCAGAGGCTGTAAATAGCATGGGAGGATATTGCCCACCTTTTGTCCTACAGAGCAGCAATATTGGAACTTCAGGTCTTTGAGCTGGCAATGCAACTCCTTACTCACTTGGCCACCTCAACCAAAATAATTTGTTGAAGTCTGTGGAAGAAAATGGCTGGAGGAAAGGTTGGCTGATGTCTAAGAAAATAGCTGTAACCATTAGTTACTGGTTTTAGTTGCCAATATGTAATGGGGTTTACTGCTGTCATTGTCCATGCCTACAGATAATTTATTTTGTATTTTGAATAAAAAACCGACATTTGTACATTAAAAAACCAAAACAAAAAAACCCCAAAACAAAAGAATTTGTTGCCTTCAAGTTAGAATCAATTCATAAATGACTCCTTCAGCCAGTGCTCAGAGACTTTAATCACACAGGGAGCTCTGGTGGCCTCGTGGTAAGAAGTTGCACAGTAATCCCAAAGGCACACAGTTCAAATCCACCAGCTGCTCCATAGGAGAAAGATGAGCAGTCTCCTCCTGCGTGATTTATCACCTCTAAAAACCCAGGGGAGGGTCAGCTATATGTTGATTCCAACTCAAAGGCACACAACAACAATAATCACACAGGAGGTGATTTCTCATCTTTCTCCTTGGGAACAGCTGACAGATTCAAACCTCCTACTTTCGAGCTGGTAGTGCAAGTCCTTTCCACTAAGCCATGAGAGTTCCCGCAAGGCCACCATATCTGCCTTTTCTATTAGAGTTGGGCCTAAACTATTTGCACAACTCAGTTAGCTAATGCTATGAATATTTGTAGATTGTAGCATGGATTGTGTTGGTGCCAACTTCAGAGATAGACATGAGTTCAAAAGGCAGGGGACATTTGAATAGTAGAAGCAATTAAGTATGAGGGAAAAAACCCAAACTAATAAACTTCTCAATCCTTCCTCTCTAGATAGCATGAATATAATACATTTTTGTCATAACTAAACTGATTCCCAGTAATGCCTTGTGTCTGTTTCCTTCCAGTTTTTCTGTTCCAATTCATGGGTCTGGAATTACACAGCAATTAACTGTGCTTTGCAGTAATTGCTGTTGGAGGCTCAGAAACTATTATAATATTAAACAACAGAGATGCTATTAATTGTGTATGTATATGCAGAAATAAACATATAATATATAAAATGTAATATAAATTATTTACATTGGCAGTTGCATGACTATCAAATGTAAGAGTTTTGGATTTATGAAAATTTAATAAAATTTGACTAAAGTTTTGAAAAAATACAAATATAAGCTTTATTTAATAATTTTAAACTTGATATTCATTAACTACAATTTGAATTTTTTCCATTTAATTTAAATAATCATAAACATTTTTATAAACATTTTAAAAGACATACATCACTCACATAAAAAATTTTGTAAATAATAAGTCTTTAAAGCTTAAATAATTAAAAGCACAGAATGCTTTGCATACATAAAGGAAAAGAACTTTTAATTTTTTATTTTTTACTGAATACAGTTATATTTCTCCTGTTTGTTTTTCTGTGCTCTTGTTCTTGGTTCAATTATTAAATTTAAACACAAAAAATAAGAGTGTTAAATCGATTTTGACTTGTAGCAACCACACTAGGACAGAGCGATAGAGTAGGAGAGTCCAGTGGGTCTCCTACCAGGGCTCTTTGATATTAGCAGTAGATGGTGAATTTGTTGTTCCTCTGAGTGACAGTATAACAGGTGTTAATCAGAATAAGACACTAATTTTAACAAGGAATACCTACTGTCATGGACTCAATTCCAACAGATAGCAACCCTATAGGATAGAGTGCTTGCTTGCTGAAACTAAGGAGAACCTGAAGTGCTTGTTGCAGAAGGTCAAGAACTGCAGCCTTCAATATGGATTGAAGGTAAATATCAAGAAAAGAAAGATTCTCACCACTGGGCCAATTAGCAGCATCATGATAGATGGTGAAGAGATTAAGATTGTAATAAGCTTTAGTTTGCTTGGCTCCACAATCAACAACCTTGGCGCCAGGAGCCAGGAAATTAAAAGACAAATTGCACTGGGAAAGTCTGCATCAGAGACCTTTCCAAAGTACCAAAGAGCAATGATGTCAGTCTGGAGACTAAGGTGCGCCTGATACAGGCCATGATCTTTGCAATTACTTGCAATGCATCAGAGAGCTGGACAATGACTAGGGATGATAGAAGGAGAATTGATGCCTTTGAGATGTGGTGCTAGAGAAGAGTATTGAATATACCATGGACTTCCAGGAGAACAAACAGGTTTGTCCCAGAGAGGGTGAGGCCAGATTGCTCCTTAGAGGCAAGGATTCTGAAGCTCTGTGTGACATACTTTGAACATGTTGCAAGGCGGGATCAGTCGTTGGAGAGGGACATCATGCTTGGGAGGGTGAAAGGACAATGCAAGAAAGGAAGACCCTCGATAAGATGGATTGATTCTGTCACTGGGGTAATGAGGGCAGGTGTGTCAGAGACAGTAAGATTGGCACAGGATAGAGCAGTGTTTAGGGCTGATGAACATGAGACCTCTAGGTTGGAATCTTTATGGTAGCCGACTGACACATTTGTCTTCTGTCTCTGGGGAATTCAAACCAGTGACCTTTTGATTAGTGGGTGAATGCTTTAACTACTGCTCCATAAGGTTAAGGAATAAAAACCTCAAATTAAACCAGCTGCCTTAATTCTGACTTATAGTGAACTTTCAATGGATTTCCAAGACTGTGAATCTAAATGAAGAACAAATTGTTTCCCTTTTGTCTCGAGCAACTGGTGGGCCCAAGGAAGTGAAAAAGGATTAGTAATTAAATTTCCAGCTCTTCCACTCATTAGCCATTTTACTTTGGATCTGATTAACTAAAATAGAGCATGTGTAATGAAATAGTAGGGAGCTCTGGTGGCCTAGTGGTAAGGAACTGTGCTGTGATCTCAAAGGCACATGGTTCAAATTCACCATTTATTCTACAGGAGAGGGATTTAATTGCCTCTAAAAACCCACTGGAGGGTCAGCTATGGGTTGCTTCTCACTTGAGGGTACACAACAACAACCACAAAAATGGAATAATATTAACAGAGAAATTCTTCTTTCCTGGTTTTCTGTAATGTAACTTCTTGTCCTGTGTGAGCGTCCCGTGTTAGAAACAATATCGAAGGAAGGAAGGAAGATGCAAGCTAGTGTTATTGTTTCTGTATGTTTCTGAATGGAAAGTTAAAGTCTATATTCAAGTCCATTGTCATGGAGTTGATTTCAACTAATGGTGGCCCGTTAGCCCAGAGTAAAGTTTCAAGGTAATTTTTTATGATTTTGAGGTTGAACTGAAAGCAGCCTGGTGGCACAGTGTATTATGGTTTAGAGCTGCAAGCTAAAAAGTCAATGGTTCTAACTCACCAGTCACTCCAAGAGAAACGACATTTCTGTACATTCTAAAGATTTACAACTCCAGAAACCTGACGGAGGGTCCCAAGTGGGAATCAACTAGAATGCAGTGGGTTTTAATCTTTAAGGAAGCAGACTACCATGTCTTTCTCCCATGGAGTAGCTGGTGGATTAAAATCTCTGACCTTTGAACTCTTGGTCTATATGAGAAACAATAATCTACAGGCCTGAAGACCAGGCTATAAAAAGTATATACCTACTTGTGGAGGCCTCAGAGTACAGAGAGACACTGAAACATGACTTCCTAGCCCCTTACTCCCTTGTCCCCTACCCCCACAATACCAGGGAAGCTGTGCAAAACTTCATCTGTTACACACACACACACACACACACACACACACACACACACACATTTTCCCAAAAATCCCAACCAACTCACTGTTGTCCAGTCAATTCTAATTCATAGAAATCCTATTGGACAGAGTAGAACTGTGCATTGTGTTTCAATGATTGAGAAAGTCATCATGCTTGGTAAAGTTGAGGGTCAGCCCCTTAGAGAAATGGATTGACACAGTGGCTGCCGCAGCGGGCTTATACACAGCAGGGATTGTCAGGATGGAGCAAGATAGAGCAGGGCTTCATTTTCTTTTACACAGGGCGCTATGAATCAGAGTTGACACAGTGGCCCCTAACAACAATAGCAAACCTTTATGGATGTAAATGGACATATCTTTCTTCAGCAGAGCAGTGATGGATTCAAACCATTGTCCTTTGGGTTAGCAGCCAAATGATTAACCACTGTATCATTATACACTTATAGAAGCCCTTGAAGACCAAAAAGAGAATGCACGTTTAATTATGAGGTGCAAACGCAGGTTGTTGATGATTCTTCCACCAATCCTGATGCCACATTCCTCTTCGTATAGCCCAGCATCTCGGAGGATCTGTTCTGCATACAGATTGAAAAGGTATGGAGACAGAAGACATCCCTGACGAACCCCCTTCTTGATTTTGAACCATGAAGTGTCTCCTTGCTCTGTTCTGACAACTGCCTCTTGGTCCAAGTATAAGTTTCATATTAGCACAATCAAATGTTCTGGGATTCCCATTCTTCTCAAAGTCAGCCACAGCTTGTAGTGACCCACACAGTCAAAAGCTTTTGCATAGTCAATGAATCACAGATAGACATTCTTCTGGTATTCTTTGCTTTCTGCTAAGATCCATCTGACATTAGTTATAATATCCCTAGTACCACGACCTCTTCTAAATCCAACCTGCACATCTGGCAGTTCTCTGTTGCCATATTGTTCCAAACTTTTTTGAT
>NW_006399758.1:33756731-33759848 GCF_000299155.1 Elephantulus edwardii | reverse complement strand
TTCCCTGGAGTCAAGGATTCTGAAGCTTCGTCTGACATACTTTAGGCATGTTGCAAGGAGGGACTGGTCCTTGGAGAGGGACATCATGTTTGGCAGGGTGGGGAGGCAGGAAGGAGAGGAAGACCTTTGGTGAGATGGATCGATTCTGTGACTGGAGCGGTGGGAATAAGTGCGTTCGAGATGGCTAGGTTGGCACAGGATAGAACAGCATTTAGAGTTCTTGTTCATAGGGTCGCTATGAGTTGCAAGCAACTAGATGACACATAACAATAACAACAAAACCTTGAGACTAGCTGTGGAGTTATTTTGAGGTAGAAAAGAGGGCTTGCTTTCTCTAAAATTATACATCAGGGATGTCTGCTTTTTCCCCTCCTCAGAAAGTGCTCAGCTTTATGCAGGATTCTTATAGGCTAAATCAAAGGAGGGAGTAACAGTGTAGATCAATGTTTCTCATAGCAGGCTTCAAGGGGAATTGTTTGGGCCAAGTCTCCAAATTCACTCTCCACCCTCTCTTCACAGGCCTGAAATTATACTAGTTCAGTGTTGATCTTTTCCAACTGTGAATAACAATGGGCTTGAAGATACTACTTGTGTTTTTATCATTGCAGTTTTTCTGCCTTGAGATTTGCTCAGTGGAAAATATTTGGTATTTATTTTAGCTCCAAGGAAATCCTTGGAAATAATTCATTGTTTTTAGTCACAAGAATGCGTAATGTTTCCACCACCTAACAATAAAGGTACACTGCTTAATCAAGCCCATTCTTAAAATTTAATTTGTTGACTTTTTATAAAGACCTTTTCTTTTTAAAAAATTAATTTTAATAGAAGTTTACAGAGACTTTGGATTTCCATTCATTCACTGTTACACTTTTCTCCTTGTCCAACCTCCCCCTTAGTTTGCTCTTCTTTTTGAAAAGTAAAAGAAAAATTCTTTCATTGTTATACAAACCCTCCCCCCAATTCCACTCCACTATGCAGCCTTCGTTCTGGAGACCTGTCATGACAATAATAAATAATCACATTCCCGTTTAAACAGTTCTCTCCCTCATATGTTTCAAAGCAGTATACATAATTTATCCCATCTTTATCAGTCTCCCCTCAACCCCAATATCAGTCCTATTTTACAACACTGGCACTATGCAGTATTTGTCCTTTTGTGACTGAGATATTTCACTCAGCATAATGTCCTCCAGGGTCACCCATTTTGAATATTTCATGAGTTCCTTGTTTTTCAATGCAGCATAATATTCCATTGTGTGAATATGCCCAGCTTCTCTACCCATTTGTTTGTTGATGGGCACTTAGGTTGTTTCCAACTCTATGAGGTCCTTTTGTATTGATTGTTTGAAAATCAATCGTCCTCCCATTAGCCTATTTGCTGTTTCCTACACTCTTTTAAGAAAATATGTAAATATTATCTAGATTTTCACAGATAGTGTTGCTTTTAAAAATATGTTCATTTTCTATTGCTCAAAAACAAAACCAGTGCTGTTGAGTCTCTTCAGACTCATTACCAACCCACTATTGTATTCTAAAACTTTAAAGGAAGAAAATGTCTATTTTTTTCACCAGAGCAACTGGTAGATTTGAACTGCAGACTTTTCAGTTTCTGTTATGTGTCATTGAGTCAGAAATGACTCATAGCTGACCCTCCACCAACTTTCAGAGGTGGGAAAATTTCCCATCTTTCTCTCAAGAACCAGTTGGATTTGAACCATGCACCTTTAGGTTGGTAGCACAACTCCTTACTATTAGGCCACCAGAGATCCCTGGCCTTTTGGTTAGCAGCCTAATATGTTATGCCAGGACTGTTTTTTTTCTACTGACCATGAGGCCATAATTTCTGTCTTCTCTGATCTCAGTGCTCAATCCTCCAAAGACACATCCATAGCCATCTCCTTTTCTTTTTGTGGGAGGAATGAATTTTAATAATAGTTAACTTGTTTGTGCTTTTCAATTGTTTTTTTTTCCAATGCAAAAACATGAAAGATTTTATTACAAGTTCTCAAGCAGGGACTCTACACACCTGTGCTTTTCAATTGTAGTTCTTTTTAATTTTAAGTTATCTCTGTGCTACAGAGGGTTCTCAAATACTGATTTTTCTGGAAGAAGACAACCAGACTTTTCCTTCGAGGTTTCTCACTGGGTGGATTCCAGCATGCCAACCTCTTCTTTGGTTGAGCAGCCAGATGTTTGGCCATGTACTCCGCCCAGGGACCCATTTTATAATCAAAACCTTCAGATTTTTTATCTCAATAAATCAGAAAATTCTCTACCTCATATTCATTCTTGCTGTATTTATTTTCTCCTCTATTAAGTTTATGATATGCTCTTAATGAATAGAAAATAATTTTCTCTTTCTGGTGGTTGCTAACTCAAAATCCCCACCTTTCTTGTGGTTGAATCCAAGATTCTCTCCAGGAGAAAGATAGCGATCTTCCCCTAGGAGATTTAAAGCCTTGGAAACCCAATGGAGGGTCAGCTATCAGTTGGTTCTGATTTTAAGGCAACGAGAGAGTTGTTGTTAGGTGTCATTGAGTCAACTCTGACTCATAGTGAGAAAAAAAGAAAAAAATTCTTTTTTTAAATTCTGACCTCCGTTTCAGGAAGGCAGCACAATTTTGTCTGTTAGCTTTTAAAATGGAACCCTTATTCATTGTTGGTGGGAGTGTAAAATGGTGAAACTACTATGGAAGGCTGTATGGTGCTTTCTCAAAAAGTTGCAAATAGAGATACCATTTGACCCAGCAATTCAGCTACTGGGAATATACCCTAAAGAAACCATAACTGCCACCCATGCAGATATATGTACACCTATGTTTATTTCAGTCTTGTTCACAATAGCAAAGAGTTGGAAACAACCCAAATGCCCATCAACAAACGAATGGATGGAGAAGCTGTGGTATATTCACACAATGGAATACTATGCTGCATTCAAAAACAAGGAACTCATGCAATATTATACAAAATGGGTCACCCTGGAGGACATTATGCTGAGTGAAATATCTCAGTTACAAAAAGACAAATACTGTATAGTGCCACTATTGTAAAATGGGACTGACATCGGGATTGGGGGAGACTGAGAAAAATGGGATAAATTATGTATACTGCATTGAA
>NW_006399758.1:33748141-33755891 GCF_000299155.1 Elephantulus edwardii | reverse complement strand
AAAACCATGGCCTGTATCAGGCGCACCTTAGTCTCCAGAGAGACACCGTTGTTGCTCTTGAGTACTTTAGAGAGGTCCCTAACTGCAGACTTTCCCATCGCAATACATTTTTTTATTTCCTGGCTACTGGTGCCAAGAGTGTTGACCGTGGAGCCGAGCAAACTGAAGCTGTGAACAATCTCAATCTCTTCACCATCCATCCATAATTTTGTCGATGATAATAATCATCCTCAGGACAAAGCTGATCCCATGAGGTGAAGGTGAGCTAGACCTCCACCCTCCAACGTTTTCATCATTTCTGACATTAGCATTCTACTTCTTTGCTGAGTTCAATAATCAGTTGCAATGGCCACATAGAACTCACAGACCATACTCATGTATATGTTGTGCAGTAGAGAAGATTCAGACTACAACTTAGAAGAAACAGGGTAAAACTCAGGAGATAGGATACAGTTCTCAATCAGCCATGTCGACGGCAGACCTTCTCGCAACCTCTGTCTTGCTCAGGGAAGTGTTAACATTCCTTTTTCAAGTTCCTGGAGGTGTGTCCCACTCCACCCTCCTAAAAAACTCAAAAGTGCATGGTTCTATCGCACACCAAAGTTTATCAAACCCACAGCAGCTGCCTCCCTCTGTGTACTGTCAAGGACAAGTGGACCTCTGCTTGACCCATGATTCTGGAGGCTCATAACAGTTTCTCTGCTGCTGGACCCGACTGTCCTTGCTGCTTCTTCTCAACCTCTGCAGTGTTAGAACTTTCTTTTCTGGGTATAGAAGGTCCTCAGTGGAGGCATTCCAGGTCTAAAATATATGCACTGCTCTAGGTTCTTTTTGACTGCAGTGAAATCTTCCTTAACCTCTGTGGAATTGACCCTTCTATTGAGTTTTCAGGCATGGCTGTCTAAGCCACACTAATAACTGGTCAATTTCCTCTTGTCATTGTTGTTAGTGTTGTTGAGTTGAGGACAACCCACAGCGACTCTATGAACAGTAGATCTGAACCCTGCCCTATCCTGTGCCGTCCTTACCATCTCTCACATACTTGAGCCCATTGCTGCAGTCACTGTGTCTATTCATCTCCTTGGGAAGTTTTCCTCTCTTTCACTGACTGTCTACTTTTCCAACTATGATATTCTTTCCAAAGAATAGCCTCTCCTAGCAACATGCCCAAAGTTTGTGAGATGAAGCTTTGCCATCCTTGCCTTCAGGGAGCACTCTGGATGCACTTTCTCCAAAACTTAGCTGTTGTTCTTTTGGCAGTCCACGGGATGTTCAGTACTTTTCTCTAGCACCACAGTTCAAAGATATCAATTCTTCTTCCATCATCTTTATTCATTGCCCAGCTCTCAGATAATAAAAGATTGATAAGACCATAGGGTGAATCAGTTACACATAAGTCTTCAAACTGATAGGTTTGCTCCTCAGTAATTTGGAAAGGCCCCTGACAGCAAACTTTCCAAACGCAATACCCCTTCTTGATTGTGTATCCAAATAAAATGAACTCCTTGATAATTTCAGTCTTTTCTCCATTTGCCATGTTATCTATTGGTGTAGAGGTAAGGATTACTGTTTTCTTGTTTCTATTTTAATTTTAAATTGATTTTAATGAAAGTTTACAGAGATTTTGGATTTCTATTCATTCGTTGTTGCACTTTTCTCTCTGCTCACCCTCCCCCCCCAATTAGCTTTTCCCTTTGAAGAGTAAAAGAAAAATATCTTTCATTGTTATACAATCCCTCCCCCCAAGTCCATTCCACTGTGTTACCTTCGTTCTGGACTCTTGTCATAACAGTAATATCTAATCATATATCCTTTTTAAACAGTTCTCTTCCTCATCTGTTTCAATGCATTGTACATTATCCCCTCTGTCTCAGTCTCCCCCTAACCCCTAAGTCAGTCCTCTTTTATAACAGTGGCATTATGACACATTTGTCTTTAATGGTGACATGTAATCCATATTGAAGGCTGTAGTCTTTGGTCTTCTGCAACAAGTGATTCAAATCCTCCTCACTTTCAGCAAGCTGTTGTTGTTATTGATTACAGTTGAGTTGAGCACAACTCATAGTGACACAACGAACGAAAGGCCTGAAGCCTTTCTATAACCATCATTATTTCTCAAAGTTCATACTTTCCAGAGGCATGTTACAAATAACTTAATTTGTAAAGTAACTGACCAATTCACTCAATATCACTTAATCCCATTGGATGGCTTTAGGAACCTTATTTGCACAGATTTTTTAAAAAACAATTTTTTTGTGTGTGTGTGTGTGTGTGTGTACCGTCAAATCAGACCAGAGTGGTACAGGAGGAGATTGCCCCTCTTCCAGCAGAGCATCTGGTAGATTTGAACCACATGGCTCTCAGATTGTAGTGCAGCTTCTTGCCACTAGGCCAACAGAGCTCCCCACAGTCAAAACTCTTGGCACCAGCAGCCAGAAAATGAAAAGACATATTGCGATGGGAAAGTCTGCAGAAAAGTCTGGGAAAGACCTCTCTAAAGTGCTGAAGTGCAGAGATGTCAATCTGGAGATTAAGGTGCTCCTGATACATGCCATGTCCCTTGCAATCACTTGCTGTGCATTGGAGAGCTGGACAATGCCTAGGAATGATAGAAGGAGAATTGATGCCTTTGAGCTGTGGTGTTGGAGCAGAGTATTGAACATAACATTGACTGATAGGAAAACAAACAGGTTTGTCCTGGAGAGGGTAAAGCCGGGCTGCTCCTTGGAGGCAAGGATTCTGAAGCTTTGTCTGACATACTTTGAACATGTTGCAAGGCAGGATCAATCCTTGGAAAGGGACATCATATTTGGGAGGGTGGACGAACAGCACAGGAGTGGAAGAACCTCGATGAGACGAATTGATTCAGTGACTGAGGTAATGGGGCAGGTATGTTGGAGATAGTGAGATTGGCGCAGGATAGGACAGAGTTTAGTGCTGTTTAGTGCTGTATATAGGGTCACTATGAGTCGCAGATGACTCGACAGCACATAACAACAACAACATTTGCATAGAAAACTAGCCAATCCTTTTATAAGACTAGAATTATCAATCCCAAACTGGAAAGGCTATACGTAAGAGAATCTCATAGCACCACACTAGTATCATCAACTTAGAAATGAATTTATCTTCATTCTGTGTATATTTTCTGTTTCAGTGAGACCTGTGAGAGTTGGAACTCAATGGGAATGCATTGCTAGATTTCACAGATTTTCTGTCTTCGACAGGGTGACAGTGAAATGATTTATTAAGGTACAATTCAAGATCAGGGTCATGAAGAGTGTAGGCAAAGTCTTCCTTCTTCAGCATGATAATTCTAAGCAACTTTTGATCACGCAGGCCTGCGCTCATCCCTCTGAGGACAAGCTTCTCTTGACCCTGCTATCACCCCAACCTCTGTCTCAGGAGGGCCCTTCCCAAGCTGTGGCACTGCTACTGGGCATTTTTCAGGCCTGTCATTGTCTTAGGTGTTACAGCCCTTGATCTGTGTTGCATCTCTTTAAAGACATTCCTAGACTTCTATTCTAGCTTCTGTTTACTTTAACCCTGCTTTTGGAAAAAAAAAAATCTCTGTAATGTTAACACCTAAGTATACAACTGCTTGTCCATTTCAAGAGAAAGCCCTTTTCAGCAAGGGTGGAGGGTGCAAATGGACCAATCTCCTCCCAGCAAGCTACAAACACTTCAGTTGCATAGTCTATTGACTATTCCCTGCAAGATGCATACCAATCATAAGGCAGGCTATACCCTAGACTAAAGAAAAAGTATCAAACCACAAGAGTTGTTTGTAGTTTACTCTGGAAATGTAAATAAACCCAAACAAGAGAAACAAATACTCTGGAGTAGGAAACAACTAGAGCAAAACTAATTATTTTTTTAAATTAATTTTAATGAAAGTTTACAGAGACTTAGAGTTTCCATTCATTCATTGTTGCACTTTTCTCCCAGCCCCCTCTCCTCCCCCACGCCCCCCCAAGTTAATTCTTCTGGGTTTAGGAGAAAAATCTCCCAAACTATTTTTCCAAAGAACCAAAGCAAAAGGCCACAAGAAAACTCTCTTTACTATAAACCATTATTTTGTTGTGTAGTGTGAGATTTGGAGCCAGAATCTTTTAAATGTGTATTCCTTTGAGGACCTAAGTGGGGTGGGGGTAAGGTTTAATTGCTATACTCTCTAAAATGGAGCTAATAACATTTCCAGCTTTCCCCACACTTGTGTAGATAGATTATTCCATGATGCCTGTACCACCCTTTGAAGACAAAAATGCAGCAGACACCCTGGCTCTGGTGTGAAGAGCTGAGTAGGCCTTTAATGACTGGTTTTTAAACATGTAATCAAAAGAGAAATTTGTGCCTGTGAGTTTACAGTTCACTGCTGACTCCAAATAAGGAAAGCAAAACTGGTTTTTCAATTAAGTTCTTCAGTGGTGGCCCCCTTTGTTGTCACAGATGCTTGCCTCCATAGGCAGGAATTTGTTGATACAATGAGGGCGAACTATACAAGTAAAGGAGTACTATTAGATGCAGTTTACATTTGAATGCTTTTGTTGCAGTTCACAGATACATACACCCGCTGATTTAAGCAAAGTCAACTTAGCAGAAAACAGGGACAGTTGTCCTAGAGAAGTGACTTTGAGTAAAATGGGCAAGGACCCAAAGAGCTCAAGAGGCCGCACAACAATGGCCTGTCTTGTCAGGATGCTGTTGACCCAATGACATGTGATTCCATTTATTTTCGGCAACTGTGTTTTTCTGATCAAACTCCAATTTGACTTAGCTCACTGAGGGAGGAGGTAGGAACATGATTATTATACTCTAGAAAGAATACATGATTCTTAAGCTTTTTGAATTAAAAATCCCTTTATACTTTTAAAAATCTTGAGAAACACAAAGAGCTTTATTAATGTGTAATGACTATCTCTTTTACTGTATTATAAATGAAAAGTGAGACATTTGAAGAAGTCAGTTTTAAATTGATTTTAAAAGAATGCTAACAAGTTCCTCACATTTAACACAGAAAGCATACTTTTATGAAAAATATATATTTTTCCAAACCAAAAAGTAATTAGTGAAAAGGGTGCCTTTGTTTTTCACAGTTTTGCAAATGTCTGCAACATCTGACTCAATGGTAGACAGCTGAATTCTTATGTCTATGTTCCATTAAATCTTTGTAAGTGTATTGTTTAGTTGAACTATGTGAAGGAAATTTGATCTTTCAGAGAGAAATAATTGAAAAATTAAAGGGCATTGTAATAGCCTTTTTGAATAAATTGAGTAAAGTTTGTCTAAATCTGTAATAGACAATAATCGTAATGCCTGAAGATAAGGCTGTCATTACTACCACATTGAAATCAGCTCATAGCTGACCTTACTCTGGGCTTCCAAAGCTGTAAGTCATATAAGAGGAACTTGACCATGTTTCTCCGAGGAGCTGCTGGTGGATTTGAACTTGAGAGGCACAGTCTTTTGGATTGCAGTGCAACTGTCTATGGACTACAGCTCCAGAGCCCTGAAGATAAAAAGGCTAATGGAATTATATTTCAGTGGAGGATTTTGAGGATCAGGAAAGACATTGAGATGAGGTTCTCCCTAACCCCCAACTACTCCCTTATTCACTCATTGCCCTCAAGTAGGAACAGACTCATAGCTGATCCTCCAGCAGATTTCGGAGGCTATAAATCACATGTGAGGAGACTGCCCATCTATCTCCCAGGGCTTGATGGTAGATGCCAATTGCCAGATTCATGGCCTTTGGGTTAGCAGAACAAACTATACCACCAGACCTGATCAAATAGCTGGAAGAGATCTATATTTATTCCCATTCCCAAGAAGGGTGATCCAACAGAATGTGGAAATTATCAAACAAAATCATTAATATAGTATGCACACCTTAATTGATTTTAACCAATACAGTGTTCCCTTGCTCTGTTCAAATGACAACTTCTTGGTCTTGCCTGGGTGTCTAAGGTTTATCATTCAAAAATGTCTTGCCTAGGCAGAAAATTAACTGTCTTATGCTGAAGTAATTATTGTATTAAAGATGCTATATAGATGGGCAGGAATAAGCTAATGGGATATGTTAGCCTGTCCACAAGGGGAATGACTATCTACCATTGCACAAGGGGATTGCCTAGTCTCAGTATTCTGCAAGGGAGTTAGCTAATCTCACCATTGCACTGAGCAAGCCAGAGTAAGAGACAGATCTTCTGGTGCCATTAAAGAGAAAGCAAAACAATGTAGGATGCCTTTCCTGCTCCAGCTGCATCTACGGCAGCAACACCTATGCCTGAACTGGAGACCTGATATGCGATGAGACCTGGGGACAAGGATAAGGGTGAGAGCCAATATTGGCAGGACTGAGAACTATGTAGGATAAGTTAAAGAGGGGAAGCCAATATTGGCAGGACTGAGAACGTGAGAACCACTAGCCTGAAGGCTTGAGGCTGAGGTTTCTCTGTACAATTTTGGAGGCTGTCTTGTCTGACTGGCACAGGAAGAGATTGCCCCTCCTTCTCCAGCAGAGCATCTGGTGGATTTGAACTACACACCTTCAAGGTTACCGTGCAGCTTCCTGCCACTAGGCTATCAGAGCTTCTGTTGACTGTATTCTATTATTAATCTGGATTATAACCTTTTGACTTTCCTAATGTAGTTCTTTGTGGTCGGATTTTGGATCTAGCATGGCAGTAAGCTTGGTGTTGAGGTGAGTAGAAAGAGGTACGTGAGCATGGGGAATATGTATGACCTGATGGGAATAAGTTTGGTGTTATTGATACTGTGGACAGGGACAGTTCCCCTTTGTGACAATGATATGAGTAAGATATGCTGTCCCCTCATGTTCCTTACTCTTTTTACATCTAGCTATAAGTGTTGCTTGAGCACAACTATATGTGCTGGGATTTTCATTTTTCTCAATGTTAGCCATAATTTGTTGTGATACACATAATAAAATGTCTTTGAATAGTCAATAAAGCACAAATAGACATTTTTCTGGTATTTTTTACTTTTGACCAAGATCTATCTGACAGTCAGCAGTAATATCCTTGGAAACATAACCTCTTCTAAATCCAGCCTGAAATTCTGGCAGTTCTCTTTCAGTGTACTGTTCTAGCCATTTTTGGATGATCTTCAGCAATATTTTGCTTACATGTGATACTAATGATATTTGATAATTTCCACATTCTGTTGGATCTTCTGTCTTGGGAATGGAAAAATAGGGATCTTTTTGAATGAGTTGGCCAAGTAGCCTATCTTCCAAATTTCCTGGCAAAGATTAGTCATGTTTGTTATGTATCTAAGAGTTAGACAATGAATAAGGATTATAAAAAAATAAATGTCTTTGAATTGTGGTGTTGGAGTAGAGTACTCTATATCTCATGGACAGCCAAAAGAACAAACAGATATGTCTTGGAGAAAATGCAACCAAAATGTTCCTTAGAGGCAAGAAACTTCTCATATGCCTTGTGCATGTTGTTAGGAGGGACTTCATGCTTGGAAAGTTGCAAGGTCACCGAAAGAGATGACGCCCCTCAACAACACAGATTGACACAATGATTTGACTACAATAATGGGCTCAAGTAGGTCAGAGATGGTAAAGATGACATAGGATAAGACAGGGTTCATAGAGTTGCTGTGAGTTGTATTCAACATGACAGTTCCTAACAACAACCACCTTAGGAACAAAGCCTGAGCTCAGAGTAAGGTGTTGTTGTTGTTGTTGTTATGTGCCATCGAGTCATTTGCGACTCAT
>NW_006399758.1:33743937-33745241 GCF_000299155.1 Elephantulus edwardii | reverse complement strand
AATGAGGTCAAGTGTGTCAGAGACAGTGAGATTGGGTCAAGACAGGGCAGAGTTCAGAGCTATCTAGGGTTACTCTGAAGTGTAGTCAACTTAAAGGTACATAGCAACAGCAACAAATTCTAAAGCTGTCCGTCTTTTTCTTACATAGCATCTAGTGGATTTGAAATACACTTTTTTATTAACAGTACAACACACTTCAGAATATACACCAGAGTTCCTTCACCATAGTTAATCTCTCTGTTATCAGTATCTTTGAGGCAAATTTCCAAAGGAGACAATCATGAATTGCACTCAGCCAGAACCAAGAGTTGGAACAGTTAACTGTGAACAATTTGTCCAAATATTAGCCAGCTAAAACGAAAACAAAATTCTTTTCTATGCATTGTGATTTTTCTTTTCCCAGATCTGCCTCTTTTACCACATTTTGTGTCCTGTTTGGCCATTATTAAGAACCACTGAAAATAAACTGAGCAAACTAAATGTATTATTTCACAAATGTTTACAACATTATTTCTTTCTTTCTTTTTATGACGCTATTTTCTCCAAAACATTCTTATCAATTTATGCAAACACTTCTACTCTGGAGGAACTCCATGAATTTTTACTTGTAACATTTGATAAAGAAGAAAATGATTGCATACTCTTTTTCTCTCACACACTCCTCCACCAGGTCCTCATTTTCTTACTTATCTACTTCTCCTGGGGGAGGCCTGCTGGCAGTCTTAGAAAGTTGCACTATTAACTCAAGGCAATTGGAATACACCAATCGTTCTTCAGAAGAATGATGAGCAGTCTTCTCCCCTTCAATTTTACAGCCTCAGAAACTCTGGAGGGTCAGTCATGAGTTGAAACAATCTCGACAACAATTATAATTATGTTCTCTTCTTACTTTTTCCTGTATCACACTCGCCTTCTTTCTTTTATTCGTCTGTCTCTCCAAAAGTCTTTTTTTTGGTTGTTGTTAATTATATATATATGCTTTTTACACTTTTTTCTGGTACCATCTGTCTTTGCATCAGATAGGTATATTTTTCATCAATATAGGACTTCTTATGAGCATGTTATGGAACAGATTCCATAAAATAGAAGAAGACTTTCCCAATTTCCAGATTTTAAATACTTTTGCTGAATATCTCTCTGGAGAAAAGAAATACTTTTAAAACACATGCTGGCTAACACAGTTGCAGACATTTAGTTTAAGTAAAAAGGTAGGGATATGTGCTCGCTTCGGCAGCACATATACTAAAATTGGAATGATACAGAGAAGATTAGCATGGCCCCTGCGCAAGGATGACACGCAAATT
>NW_006399758.1:33737258-33742342 GCF_000299155.1 Elephantulus edwardii | reverse complement strand
CTTAGTCTCCAAAGAGACATCATTGCTCTTCATTCCTCTTGAGAGGTCCCTAACAGCAGAGTTTCCCATCGCAATACATCTTTTAATTTCCTGGCTGCTGGTACCAAGAATGTTGACTGTGGAGCCAAGCAGACTAAAACTGTGAACAATCTCAATTTCTTCACCATCCATCCTGATGCTGCAATTGGTCCAGTGGTGAGAATCTTTGTCTTCTTGACATTGAGCCTCAATCCCTATTGGAAGCTGCAGTCCTTGACCCACTGCAGCAAGTGCTTCAGATACTTCTCAGTTTCAGCAAGCAGGGTTGTGCCATCTGCCTAATGTAGATTGTTGATAGATCTTCCACCAATCCTGACTCCACATTCCTCCTCATAGAGCCCGGCCTCCCGGATAATCTGTTCACAGATTACATTGAGAGTCACATTGAGAGTCTTCTTCCAATCTTGATGACAAATTCTTTGTCTTCTTCGTATCTAGATTATTGCTTCAACAAAAGTAACCATAGTTCTTTGCTATTCTTGGTCCCATTCTTTCATCAAATAGTGAAATTAATTAGGTAAAACTAACCAGGAGAGCAGTAAAATAGTTAAGAACTCAAGATCTGAGATCAAGCCCATTGCCTTTTCTCACTTGGTGTCTGATCTTTGACTTGCTACTTTACTCCTCTGAAACTCAGATTTTATCATTTACTTCTTAGGTTTGTTGTGACTCTCAAGTGCGATACTGCCATCCTTTTCTAACCACTTTTCTCTCCTTTCTTGTTCAGAATAACCCTTGCCATCAAATGGCTATTGGTCGTTAGTTTCTTGTCATGTGTGCATTCTCTAACAAGTGTGTCTAGGCATGCAGTTCAAATCCAACAGCTGCTCTGCAGGACAAAGCTGGGCAATCTCCTCCTGTGAGATTCAGCAGCCTCTGAAAACCTGCTGGAGGGTCTGCTATGGGTCGGTTCTGAATCAGCAGCACACAACTAGTATATCTGGATATGTCTTGGAGAAAGTGCAGCCAGAATGTTGCTTGGAGGCAAAGATTTCAAAGCTTCTTGTCACATATTTTGGGCATTATTATTTGGAGAGGTTATTCTTTGGAAAGGGACACGATGCTTTGAAATGTAGAAGTTTGGCAAAATAAAGACAGACAATTAAAGGAATTGACACAGTGCAACAATGGGCCCATGTATGTAAAAACTGAGGATGGTCCAGGATAGGACAGGATTCAGCTCTGTTGTTCATAGGGTCGCCATGAGTTATACTCAGTTTGATAGCTCTTAAAAATGAGGACACTAGTGTGTGCATTCCATGAAAGTAAAGACACTATGTACTTTCGTCAATACTGTAAATCAGTAATAGTATTTGGCATATCATAGCTAAGTAAATAATTTAGAGACAAAAAAGTACTTACCAGAATATCTGATTCATAATAAGCAATCAGTAAAAGTGAGTTTTTATCATTATATAACTATTACTAGAATATACTAACATTTTGAAAGCAATAAAACTAGCCTTATTTAAAAAGGAGAATTGGTTAATATTTATTTTATGTCCTGTGTTTAGTTGTTTTCTGCTCCTTCCTGTTCCTCTATTATTCTCAGTTTGAATAATTAATACCCTTAAAGATACTAGGTGATAGGTAACGTTAGTGTTTAAAAACTGAAGAGAAAAATGCCTGAATAAAGAATGAGTCAAAACCAGAAGAGTCTTTAATTGTGTGGTTTTGAGATAAGTGGCTTCAATATTGGCAGCATCTGTGCCTGCCACAGTAGCATTTGTATTTAGAAGAAAAGGAGATGACCAGACTCAGAAAGAACCACCTACTTTTCCCTTTTTCTTGTAAGTTTGGTGATACTAAATCACACCAAGAACTTGTTACCTTCTGATACAATTTTTACAGCATGATTTTTTCCCTAGTTTAGGATTTAATAATGTGTGTTGTGCGGCTCACACAGCCTTGCTTACAGAAAGTCAAGAAGATTTGAAACAATTATTGAAGAAGATCAGAGTTCACAGTCTTCAATGTGAATTGCGTCATAACATCAAGGAAACAAAAATCCTCACTACTGGACCAATTGGCAATAGCATGATAAATGGAGAAAAGATTGAAGCTGTTAATGAAGGAATTTTATTTAGGCCCATAGGTTGCTATAAGTCATACTGAAGTTGAAGGCATCTAAGAACAACAATCGTAATCAAAGCCCATAATGGCAATGGTCAAGAAATCAAAAGATGCATTGCATGGGGCATATTCGCTGCTAAGGACGCCTTTGTGTTAAGGAGCAATGATGTCAGTTTGAAGATGAATGTGTGCTTGATCCAAGTCATGGTATTTTCCACTGGTTCATATGCATGTGAAACTTAGTGAAAAAAGAAGATCAAAGAGGAATTGATGCTTTTGAATTGTAGTGTTGGTGAAGAGTATTGACTATACTGTGGATTGACAAAAGAACAAACAAATCTGTCTTGGAGGCAGTACATGCAGGTGCTTGTGGGGGGCAAGGTTTGTAAAACTTCGTTTAACACATGTTGTTGGGCTTATTGTCAGGACACCATCAGTCCTTAGAAAAAGATATCACGTTGGAAAAAGAAAAGGGTCAGTGCAATAGAGAAAGACCCTCCCCAAGATCAATTGTCACCATAACTGCAACAATGGATTTGAACCTGGTGCAGATTGTGAGCTTTGATCTACTATTCGTAGGATTGTCCTTAATTAGAGCTATCTTGAAGGCCTCTGGCAGCAACACTAGGCCCCACGAGGTCTATGAATCAGAATCAGCTCAACAGCACCCAGCAATAGTGACAGCATATACACCACTGAAATAATTCTCAGCAACGAACTGCATTGAGCTTTTATTGGTTCACAAGAATTCATTAACTGTGCCCTTTATTCCAGCTCTTGAGTTGAGTGAATTCCAGCTAGTGGGAGTACTTATACCATGCAAAGTACCAAAACAGGGCTTTCAAAAAAAAAAAAACAAACAGGTACCTAGAGAACTGCCTGTGAAACATTTATCAGTGTACCAACATTACTGTATCTGTGTTCATTTCCTGATTTTGATAACTGTATTAAAGTTATTTAAAAGCATGTCTTTGTTTAGGAAGTACATCCTGAAATATTTAGGACCAGAGAAGTTTTGTATTTGCAAGTTACTCTTATATAATACAGATAAGGAAAATAAAACAATACACCAACATAGAGAGGCAGACATAAGGGAGCTCTGGTGGCCTAGTGGCAAGAAGCTGTTTTGTAATCCCAAGGGCATGTGGTTTGAATTCACAAGTTGTTCCATTGGAGAAGGAGGGGCAATCTCTTCCTGTGCCAGTCAGATCCAATTCAATGGGACACAAGAACAAAAGAGAGAGCGTGACATAGCAGAAAGAGGCAGAGAAAGAGAGAGAGGGATAGTTGTTCTTTGGTGCTGTGGAGAGGGAAAAGTAGGGATTTATTAAAGCAAATATGATAAAATGTTAAAATTTGGGGAACTGGGATCACAGGAGAATATTTTTGTATTATTTTGGTAACTTTTCTGGAAATTAGAGATTATTCAGATGGTAAATTTGAAGAGTTGTATCCCTGAGGCTGTGATACCATGCTAGAAGAAAGGAAGAATGCAGAAGAACTAGTAAAACCCAAGTACAGCTCTGATGAGACGTAGATGGTTGTGATTCAGATGGCAGTTCTGCTGGTTACTAGTTGTATGCCTTGACTCACAGCCTCTGTGTGCCTGTTTCCTCTGTAAAATGGGTTAATAATAAAAACTATGTCACACAGTGATAATTGCATTTATTATTATTTAAAGCACTTATGTTAGTCCCTGGACTGTGGTGAACACTAGCTTTTATGGCTATTACTGTCTTTGAATTAGAGAGCTGAAAATTCCAAGAGATTCATCTGTTTGAGAGAGAGAGAGAGAGAGAGAGAGAGAGAGAAAACCAACACTGCCGCAGACACCAAAAGATTTCTCAGAATTCTGAAATCACAGCTTTAAATACTAAGAACCAAATCTGGTGGCCTTAAAACAAAGAGTATGCACTGTAATCAATCATGGAGTATCAGGGTATAAGAGTAAAAACAAGAGTATTAAGCCTCAAGTCAAGGAAATGAAACCAAAAGCAAACCCAATAAACAAAACACCACAAAATTCCTCCTGGAGGAAGACAGTAAAGAGGTTTTGGAAAGAAGAGCTAGAGAGGTAGAGATAATCTAAGACTTTAGATTACCTGCCATTCTCCTCTTCCTGCCTTGAAATCTATGTTGGTATCAATAAGCATGATGGTGATTATGATAAAGACATTTTACTGAGTATTAACAATATGCCAGACTGTTCTAAGTGCCATATAACTGTGTCATTGGAAAAGAGTACTGAATATCCCACTGACTGCCGAAAGAACAAACAGGTAGGTCTTGGAGAAAGTGCAGCCAGTGTTCCTTAGAGGCAGGGATGACAAGGCTTTGTCTCACAAATTTTGGGCATCTTACCAGGAGAAGCTATTCCTTGCAGAGGGACATCATACTGGGAAAGTTGGAGGATCAGCAAAAGAATCACCTTGGTGGAATTGATTGACACAGTGACTAAAGCAAGGGCTCAAGGCTGTCAGAGATGATGAAGATGGCACAGGTTAGGACAGGGTTCAGGTCTGTTATTCAGAGGGTCACCATGAGCAGTACTCAACTTGCTGTCATGTTGTTATTATTTGCCGTTGAGTCACCTGCGACCCATACCCACCCTATGTACAGCACCTCTGAACTCTGTCCTGTCCTGAGCCAGTCTCACTAATTCTGAAAAACCAACCCCCATTGCCCAGTCACTGTTTCAGTACATCTCTTCTGGGGTCTTCCTTTCTTGCACTGTCCCACAACTCTTCCAAGCATGATGTCCTTCTCCAAGGACTAGTCTCTCCTGGCCACGTACCCCAGAGTATGTGAGACAGAGCTTCAAAATGCCATCCTTCAAAGAAAAACTTGTTTTCACCCTCCTCAAGACAGACCTATTTGTTTTCTTGGTTGTCCATGGTATGTTCAAGACTTTTCTCCAGCACCACAATGTGAAGGCATCGATTCTTCTTCTATCAACCTTTGTCATTGTCCAG
>NW_006399758.1:33717378-33735413 GCF_000299155.1 Elephantulus edwardii | reverse complement strand
TTCTTCTGACATCCATTTTGGTCTGTTCTTCCTCTTCTGTCTTTGTAATGACCTATATCAAATATTTAATCCTCCCAGCAAAACCCAATTTTAGGAATTCTTATTCCATTTTATATGTGAGGATTTTGATATGTTGTTGTTGTTATGTGCTGTTGAGCCACCTGAGACTCTTAGCAACCCTACATACAACAGCCTTGAACCCCGCTCTATGCTGAGCCAACCTTATCGTCTCTGACACACCGACCCCTGCTACTGCAGTCACTGAGTGAAGCAATCTCATCAAGGGTTTTCCTCTCCTGTATTGTCCCTCCACCCTCCCATGCGTGATGTACCTCTCCAAGGATTGGTTCCTAATTGCAACATGCCCAAACTATGTCAGATGAAGCCTCAAATTCCTTGCCTCCAAGAAGCAGCCTGATTTTACCCTCCCTGGGATGAATCTGTTTGTTCTTTTAGCAGTCAATGGTATATTCAATACTTATCTCCAGCGTCACAGCTCAGAGGCATCAGTTCTCTTTCTATAATCCCCAGTGATTGTTAAGCTCTCTGATGCAGAGCAAGTAATTGTAAAGACCATGTCCTGGATCAGGCACATCTTAGTCTCCATACTGACATCATTGCTCTTCAGTACTCTGGAGACGTCCCTCACAGCAGGCTTTCCCAATGCAAATCTACTTTTTATTTCCTAGCTGTTGGTATCAATAGTATTGATTGTGGAGACAAGCAAACTAAAGGTCTTAACAATCTCAGTTGGTCTGGTGGTGAGAATCTTTGTTTTCTTGATGTTGAGATTTTGTAGAAATATCAATTCTCTCAAGTCATCTGGTATACCACTTCTGAAAGAATGGCTTTTTTTGGGATCAGAAATAACGACTTGTGCCTTTTATATCACATGACACTTTGGGATGGGAGGAACTTGATAGCATGTTCATGTGACAGCCAGCTTTTAAGATGGCCCTTACTGATTCCTACTTCCTAGAGGGGGATCTTCAAGTTCATCTTCAAGTTCTTTCCACTATCACTATAATCAATAGAATATGACAGAAGTGATAGTGTAACTTCTGAGGCTAGATTGTATAAAAAAAGTGTTTTCTGGATTTTTCCACTACTTTCTTAGATAATTTGCATTTAGAAAAGCTAGCTGCCATGTCTTGAGAACCTTTGAACAACTCTATGGAGAAGTCCTCATGTTGAAAACTCTGGCCAGAGCCATTGAGAACTTCCTACCTGCTGCTATGTGAATGAGTTTGAAACTGGATCTTCCAACTATAGTCAAGACCTCATATGATTTGACTGCAACCTCATGAGATAACATGAACCAGACCCATCCAGCAAAGTTGCTCCACAATTTCTCATCAGCAGATATTGTGATGTAAGTGTTGATTGAAGTAATATGTTACCCTGCAGCAGATAACTAATATAGTCTAGCATCTGTGAAGATAAGGTCTATAGAGTAGACATTGTTCTTGGATAAGAAATCCCAAACTAATCTCCTCTCCTGTCTCATCTCCTTGGCTACAAATTGGCATGAACCAGCAACCAGCAGAGCCCATGACTAGGGCTAGAGAACCCTGCAGCAGTGTATGTGGGGTTCACCACCCGTATTAAGACATAAGAGTCCATGTTACACAAGCTGAGCATGTACGTGAGATTGGTGGTGACAGTGACAGATGCCCAAGGTCAAGTGGTCCAAACTTAAATTGCAGTTTAAGGTGAGAGAGGTCAGCACTGAGACCACCCACCACCATTCCTCTTCCATAGGAGCAAAGCATAAGCTTCCCAGGAACTAGCAAAATCACTCTGAGAAGCGAATTAAAGAGAGAGATGTGGGATTGTCAGCAAAGTCTGAGTTTTTATACTTAGAGTTAATTGCCCTTGAATTGACATGAGCCAATTTTCCACCACAGATGGAAATTGGGGTTGGAGGGTCAAATTAATCTCATATCCATTATTTGTAATTGTAAATGATCACATCAATTATTTCAAGATTTAAGATGACCTTTTTATTCTAGATGAGATAAAAAGAAATAGATTAATCATTTCAGAAAAGAGAAATACCAAATTTTGTTGTGTTGTTCAGAGACAAGATGCAATTTTGAAATGTTTTTGGTGCTGGGAAATCGTCTTTAAGGATCTCTTACTGCCATATTGATGACTAATACTCACGAGACACAATGTACCAGGCGGCTCTTGCTGTCATTTTTCTACAAATACTAACATTATTCTGTTTACTCTCAATAGACCTATGGGGTGCTTATTATCATGAGACTCACTTAAAGATAGGGAAACAGACACAGGAAAAGCGAACAAATAGCCAAAGGTCATAGCCAATCAGACTCTGGAATCTATGAATTTAATCATCATTATCTAGAGTTCTTCAGGATTCACCTTCCTATGTTTCGTAAAATACCTTATTTCCAGTGTTTCAAGTTTATCCTGAGATCTGCAAAGATGTTAAAAAGTGTAAAGGTTAGAGACAGATTTATGGATTCTCCACATGATACTAGACAGGCAGCTTTTTGACTAGTTTCTAAAATGGGGTGATTTATACCCACCCTATAGTGTGGATATTAATGGAGATCACTCCATTACAATTTGAGGCTCACTTTAAAGGTAAATCAAGTTGGGTGTCCTGGCTCTGAGTGGGAGGCTGCATAGATATTTAAGGGCTGGCTTGTAAACATGTAATCAGAAGAGCTGGTGCTGCCTGATAATCCACAGCAAGTTTTAAATAGCTCCTGGAGAGCTAAGCTGGTCTTCCCAAGTCCAAGTTATCAAAAATAGTTTCCTGGGTTCTATGCATGACCTTTGCTGACTACAGACACTGAATCACAAAGGTCACTGTGCTTTTGCGTGTCCACAAATGCAAACTCAGGGCATTTTCAAATACAAACTATTATTTGAAATCTTAAATAATTTCAAATTTAGCCCTGTTGCATACTGGGGTCACTGAACCTTGTATGTGTTTGGTATTCTTGAGCCAAATACTTACTACCCCTGGTCAGCCACAGATGCTGAGGTTAAGGGAATTTTCTTAGAAAGACGTATATAAGATCAGAAACTATAGGATCTTGAGTATAATATAAGGTGGGAAACCTAAGGTTCCCCCGGTTCCTAGGGAACTTAGTACTTTTGAAATTCTTTATCATTGTTGTAAAACTCTTAAGCTTGATTTATCTCATAGTAACGACCATTTAGAAAAATACTCTTTGAAGCATATACAGTACAATTACAAATATATTTTCTAAACAATTTTTTTTGTCACTTAAGTGAAAATTTACAGAGGAAATTGGCTTTCCATTCAACAGTTCATGTACATTTTATTTTGTGACACAGTTTGCAATGCTTACAATGAGGCACCACTCCTCCCTGTTCATTCCTATGGTTCCTGTCATGGAGGTAGAAGTGTCATGGAGGTAGAAGTTAACTTTGTCTCTTAAGTCTTTTGGATGAATAGTTCGTGACTTTCTTTTCCTCTTCTTTTTTCTCAATATTGAGTGATCAGCAGTTGCACTTTAGAGAGCATTCCTCAAGCTTTTAAGGTCCTAATCACCATTTACCAAAGTAACATACAGAACATTGTCTTTGTCAACTATGTTGTTAACAGTTGACCTTAGTGTCTCCTGATATTATGGTCTTGAACTCCACCCATTTCTTTCAGTTGTTGGGTTATGGCTAAGAAATTCCCATGACTTTGTCTCATGACCTCTCCTTTAAAATTGATCTGTTTATAGTACATACAAACACATATGTAGAAATACTATCTGTCACACTTGCATAGTTGTGGGTATAAATACACTTAACTACATGTATTTGTTCATTTTGCCTGTCTGCCTATGTAGTTACTTCTAGAGTAATGCCATTATTGATAAGACAGGATTGTGATATAATAATACTTTGATTTTCTGTAACTTTTGTGAAACTCTGTGTGATATTTAGTGATATTGTGTTAATCATCCCCTTTTTATAGACTGCCTTTAATCATCCAACTTAATATGTAACTCTTATCTGGTTACGAGTTATGTGTCACTCTGGTATCCAGAATTTTATTTCTTTGAATCCTTAAGCTGTTTCAAGGGAGAAAATTGAGACAACTTCCTCTCAGTCTCAGAAATCTGATGGAGGATGATCTGCTGAGTCAGAATCAAGTCAGTGGCACTTGGCTTGGTGTGACCTGGTTCTCTTAGCTGATGATGTTGTTGTTGTTGGAGGCCTTTCAGTGGACCATGACTCATAGAAATCTTATGAACGACAGATTTGAACCTGGCCCCAGCCTGTACTGCAGTTGTTGTTGTGGATTGACTCATAAGTGACCCTCCAGCAGGTTTTCACAGGCAATAAATCACATAAGAGATTGCCCAACTTTCTCCTGAGAAGGAGATGGTGGATTTGAACTGCCTGTCTTTGGGTTGCAGCACAACTCCTTACCACTAAACTACCACATCTCCTTAAAATCACCACAATCTACATCACACTAAAACCCATTGGTATAGTCACTACATTAATCCATCTCTTTGAGGATCTTGCTGTCTTCTGCTGACCCTTCATCTATCCCAGCATGATGTGTTTTCCCAAGGCATAGTCCCTCCTGACTATATTTTCCTATCCTTCCCTCTGAGAAGCTCCCTGGTTTCACTTCCTCCAAGAAATGCTTGTTTGCTATTTTGGAAGTTCACAGGATAGTCAATATTCTTTGATAATACCACAATTCAAAGGCATCTTTGCCTAGTGATTTCTCTTCCTCTTTGGTAACCATCAAAGAATTTGTCTTTGTAAATCTTTCCCTTTTTATAGTGGTGAAATCATTCAGTATTTTGATTGACTTATTTATGTGACATAATGTCTTCCCGGCTCATCCACGTTCTGAATGGTTTCATGGATTCTTTGCTGTTCTTCAGCATTGTAGAGTATTCTGTTGGGTGTATAAATACCATAGTTTGTTTAGCCATTCCTCTGATGATGGACATTTAGATTATTACTATCTCTTTGCTATTGTGAATAATGTTGCAATGATCATGAATAAGCGTATATCCATGCCTCAGATCTCATTTCTTCAGGCTATATATTCCCAGTAGTGAGATTGCTGGATCGGTCGGTATTTCTAACTTTTTAAGGAAGCCACAAGCCATTTTCAGCAGTTATCACAACATTGACAGTGTATGAAAGTTCTAATCTCTCCAACACCGTTTACAGAATGTGTTGTTTTCTATCTTATTGAACTTTGCTATAATTGCTGAAGCAAGATGGCTTACACCCCTCTGCTCTGATGGTTTGGTGGTTAGGAATTGTACTGCCAAGGCAAAGGTAAGTGGTTTTAATCTATTAGCTGCTCTACAGGAGAACGATGACGGACAATCTCCTGCTATATGATTTGTTGCTTCTGAGCAGTCTGGTGGCCTAGGGGTAAGGAGTTGTGCTGCCAGCCCAGAGACATGCAGTTCGAATCGGCCAACTGCTCCATGGAAGAGAGGTAGGAATTCTCTGCCTCTGAAAACTTGCTGGAGGGTCAGCTATGACTAGGTTGCACCTTAAGAGAAGATAGAGGAGTTGTAGGAGTAAGGTAGAAAGTCTTCTCCTGTTTTGATTTACAGCCCAGGAAACCTGCTGGAAGGTGAGTTGTGAGTCCCAGCTGATTCAGTGGCAGTGAGTGGATCTGAAGAGTTAACCATCACAAGCATCTTTCATGGTTTGTTGGCTACTTGAATGTCTCCACAGGAGTCACTGTAAATTTTTAATCCAAGTCAAAATATGAGTTCATCTAGTTAGCATTTGATCATTTACAAATAATGTCATAAACACAGGCATAGAAATATTACATATTTCATGTTGTGTTTATCAGCCAAATAACATAACTCCATCAGTCTGACAAGCCAGGGCTAAATAGCATAATTTGGTATGCTATAAATGTCTTGAGTGTAAACAGGAAAAAAAAACACCAACCCTAATATTGAGTAAACCACATTGAAAGGCAGGCTGTGTTATTTTATTGCATAAAGGCCATCTAGAAAACATGTAAATGGAATAAACAAGGCAGAAAATCTGTCCAATTTTTGCAAGATTCAAGAATGCTTAAAATAGTTTATTGAAGTAGTGCTTTTTTCTCAGCCCGTTTAAGTATGTAAATCTGAATGGATGTGATTTAACCAGATTCCAAAGTTCAAGGGTAAAACTGTTAAAGATTAGAATAAAAAGCAGTGTTTGTAGAAGTAAACTGTAAACCTTTGTCCCTAATCAGTAAATTATTAAAATAAATAAACAATAGATTTTCAGGCTTCCTTGTTAGGCCTTCTTACATAAGCAGTGCTTTGTTTTCTGACATGCCTCACCCTCAAGTTTTTAGCAATGATACTGCTGTCGTTTTCAGTTTTGCAAAATATATGCAGGTATTAAATGTGTGCTGGCTTATATCCTCGTGCAAGTTCCAGGCAAGCTGTTCCTGCCACATTTTCTGAGTTAAAATGTGAGAACATCAGGAGAGGGCTCCAGAAGTTTCTCATATTCTCATTTCTTTATTTTTCTCTTTCAATCACTTTTATTTTCTTTCCTTGTGTTCTAATTTTGCTCAAAGCAGAAAACTTATTTTAATAATTTCTAAGTCTAAAGTCAGCTTAGATGTCAAGAGGATCCTTCTTATGCAATAAAACATAACATAAACCAACTTACATATATATGTTTTGTTGTTGTTGTTATGTGCCGTCAAGTTGCCTGTGTGCAACAGCCCTGAAACCTCCTCTATCCTGTGCCAACTTTCAGTCACTGAATCAATCCATCTCATTGATGGACTCCCTCTCTTTCTCCGTCCCTCTGCCCTTCCAAGCTGATGTCCCTCTCCAAGGACCAGGTTTTACTCAATGTTATTTATTTTTCTTTCTTTTTTTAACTTTTTTTTCAATGTTATTTTTGTTGCTTCTGATTCTATTCAATCAGTTATCTCTCAGCCATTTTTGGATTAAAATTTACTAATGTTCAGAATATTGTCCTCCTTTAGAGTTTCCTTGGGAAGATTTTTTTTTTCTTTTTTCCTGGGGTAGATTTTTAAATTTTACTGGACATGCAACAACACTGTGGGCCTTGTTTAATTCAGTTCTGAGATGGGCCCTTACCTTCTATGTAATTTATCCCATGACAGCTCTGCTGTCTGACAACTCCATGGGGAGTTGTGTGGCTAGCACAAAGCCGCCATCTTTCTGGAATTTAAATCCACCAATGGCTCTACAGAAGAAAGATGAACAATCTCCTCCCATGGAATTTACAGCTTTAAAAACCCATATGGGGATCAACTATGAATTAGTTCTAACTCCATGGCAAGAGAGAGAGAAAAAAAATAAGGAACTCTGGTAGCACAGTGGCATAGTGTGTTATATGTTGTGCTACTAACTGAAAGGTCAACAGTTTGAATCTACCAGCTGCCCCGAGGAGAAAGATGAGCCGACTCCCCTGCAAAGATTTATGGCCTTAGAAACTAAAGAGGTGTTGGTGGTGTGAGCTGAAGGGAACTGCAGTTTATTTCTGGATTAATGCAAATTAAAATTTCTAAGTTTTTCTAACAGCATTAGGCTGTGTAATCTAGAGAAACAAAAACCAGCGAAGTATTAATATAAATATACAATCACTGTCATCAAGACTGTTCTGACTCAGAGCAACCTAAAATCCGTTTTTTGAAGGCATAAATGTTTATGGGAGGCGACTGTCCATTTTTCCCCATTGGAGCAGCTCGTAGGTTCTAATTGCTGACCTTTTGGCTAGCAGCACACCGTGTAATGTCCTGTGCCACCAGAGTGTCTTACAAATATATAGATACAGAAGACTGATTTCAAGGACATGGCTCAGATGATTGTGGAGGCTGGCTAACACCAAATCTGTGGATCAGATGTCAGGCTGGAGGTGTCTCCGACTCACGTGATTCCAGGGACTAACAAACCCAAAATTGCCAGATCGGGTGTCAGACTGCTGGTTCAAGTACCAAGAACTAGAAGTCAGAGGATGAGCAAACAGATGCAGAATTTGGGCTGGGCCAGAACATCTACACATATTGGCTGCAGGCCATACCCAGAGGAACCTCACGAAAAATCTGCCAAACCACTGAGAATCATGGCCTAGCCAAGCTGACACCTAACCTTAACCATCATACCAACTCTAGTGTTGAGTAAGAGGTTCATTGATTTCCTGAAGCAGAACAAGGCAGTCTTTTCATACTGGCTTTGTTAACATTTTCTGCCTATTTTTATTGTGATGGTGTTACGTGCCTGCCTGTCCAGTCACCTGCTACTTAAAGTGACCCTATCTACAAAATCCGTAAACCCTGCTCTATCTTGAGCTAATTTCATTGTCTCCTACCCACCTACCCCCCCGTTAACCCTGTTACTAAGTCAATCCATCTCATCCAGGGTCTTCCTCTCTTATGCTGCCGCTCCACCCCACTAAGCATGATGTCCGTCTCTGAGGACTGGTCCTTCCTAGCATTATTCCCAAAAGTATGTGAGACAGAAGTTCAAAATCCTTGCCTCTGAGGAGCAACTGACACAATGCATGAGGGAGTTCTGGTGGCCTGGTGATAAGAAATTGTGCTGCCAACCCAAAGCACCGGGGTTCAATTATATAAGCTGCTTCTTGGGAGAAAGAGGGCAATCGCCTACTGTGTGACTAAGAGCCTCTGAAGACCCACTGTAGGGTCAGCTATGAGCCAGTTCTCACTCAACGGCACATCACAACAATATAAAAATGCAGGAGGGTTCTCTGGGAGCCAAGTGATAAGCCAAGTTGCATTCCTAACTCAGAGGCAAATAGTTTGAGCCCACCAGCTACTTTCAAAAGAAAGATGGGCCATCTCCTCCTGTGTGTGCCTCTGAAAACCCACCGAAGAGTCAATTCTAGGTAGGTTCTGACTCAATAGTACATAACAACAACAAATTGCATGTGAAACATTCGTATGAGATTTCTTGAAAGCTTATTTGCTTTTAAAATAGTTGACATATTAATAGATTCAAATAGATGAGTGACATTTGAAATGTGACAGTGAAAAGTAGAAATTTCTGGATCCACTTCAATTCCTTCCCAAACACAGTCCCAGGTTTTTTCCCCCAGGAAGGAACCTTTACAGCGTGTTTGTTAGTTCTTGAAGTTGGTCTCTACTACTCTTAAATATTGTGAGAAGATCTTTATTTCTTAAAATTTCAACTTTAGAAAATGTCTTTGCAGGACCGACCTCTGAGTTGGGAGGAGACTGAGAAGGATGGGTTAGTAATGCATACTGCATTGAAACAGATGAGGGGGAAAACTGTTTAAGAGGGAAAATTATTAAGGATTTTTGTCATGACAGGAGTCCAGAGCGAAGGCTGTGTAGTAGAGTGGACCTGAGGGGAGGGTTTATAAAACAATGAAAGAATTTTTCTTTCACTTTTCCAAGAGGGTAGTGTACTAGGGGGGAGGCTTGGAAGGGGAGATAAGTGCAACAATGAATGAATAAGGGGAAAAAAGAGAAAACATCCTTGCCTTTTTTTCTATGAAAAATGAGGGAGTGGCTCATCCTTTCACTTCTCTACTCTCCTGTGTTTAAGGTTTGGCTTCCAGGAAACAAGTTAGCTTCTATCAGACTCCTGAGTAAAGTAGCAAGGCCTTGGAATGAATTAGCTTATGTTAGTGAAGTGGATTTTCCTTTTCGTGGCCTTTAAAAATGATTGGTCAGACTTCAATCTACTAAAGAATTGGCAGGTTTGCTAGCTGCATTCATTCATGGTTTGCTCGATGCATATGTGACATGCAAGGAATTGTTTCATTTTTACCTGTCTTTACACAGAAGCTCCCTACCTTCCTGCATGCCCACCCTCAGTAGGTGACCCTTACTGAAATTGATTGAGGTCCTGCTCAAGTCTTACCATTACCAGGATTGACTTGGGGACCAGCCCAAAGACTGCTAAAAACTCCAAGTGTGGTGAGTGGGTTGGGGGATGATCAGAAGAAAGTGTGCAACAATGAATAAAGAAAAATAACATTAAAAATAAAACAAACAAGTAAAAACCCCTCTAAGTGTAGGCTTTCTGATTACTGAGGGCCACTGGGTGTCGTGAGTGAGGTACATATTTTGGATACACTGAAAGCCTACTAGAAGGGCTGTTCAAGGGCAGCAGCATTGAGCTGGTAACAGTCCCGCAGCTGATGACTTCAACTGGAAGCTGCAGGGAAAAGTTTCAAGAGCCAAGCAGAAGCGAAGTGGCAGCAGTGGCACCAGTGGTGGGAACACCTTGTGGACATTGGTGAAGTTCACAGTTGGGATGTGGAACAGAGCTGAGCACATCCAGGAGGGAGGTCACCAGCAGATCCAACGTTTGAGCATTCAGTGTACAGGATTTGCTCATGAATATCTTTTACAAATCATTATTATGCCTTTAAATTGCCAGTACTATGTGTCTTGGGACAGAGCTTGGGTAACTCATTGAATAAGGGCTTGCACTGCCAAAGGGAGGTGGTTTGAATCCATGAACTACTTTGAAGGAGAAAAACAGGCATTCTCTTTTAAGATTTACAGTCTCTGAAAACTCATTGGAGGGTCAGCTATGATTTGGTTTCAACTGTAAGGCAATGAATATAGTTTTGATGTATCTTGTGTCTACAACTTGATCGAATGAAATCTCAAAGTCTTCATCTTCTGTAACTTTCTGAACCAGCAGAAGTAGGCCAGTCTTGTTACTTTCTCTCATTTTAAAAATTTTATTCACAAGTACCTATTTTGTTGAACAAGTACTTCTTTCTTTCAGCTCTTTCCTCTGCAATCAAATAAAATAGTGCACTGTATTAAATATATAGTTTTTGTTTGTGTCCTCATCAATAACAGGCATGCTGTGGGGTTGGAATATTTCCCTCCTCTGAAATTTAAGGGATTTCTGGTGGCCTAGTCCACAGGGACTTGTACAGTTAAGCCAAAGGCTGCCTCTCTGGCAGTTTGAGTCCACTAGTAGCTCCAAAAGAATAAAAAAAAGCAGTCTCCTTCTGTGTGATTAATAGCCTGGCAAACTCCATGGGTCAGTTCTGACTCAATGGCAATGAATTTCAGTTGAGTATGAATGAAACTTAAAGGAGTTCTGGTGGTGTAGTCCATAGGAGTTGTGCTGCTGATCTGAAGGTGACACTTTTCTGATGTCACCACATTTGGTGCCACATCTACCGTCTTCTCTAGGGGAATCTCCTCCCCTGTGAGTTATAGCCTTGGAAACCCAACGGAAGGTCACCTATTGATCCCAATTCTATAGCAATGAGTGAGATGAGAGAAAGGAAACTCATGTGAATACAGATTGTGTGCAAGGTGTGGGTAAGTATGACACATTTGTGCTCTTACATAGTTTTAAAGAAAAGGAAAATCATAGACATTCTATCCTGCTCTGCAGCTGGATTTCACATTCTTCCCTTCAATGCCAGGACAAGAGATTTATGTTTTTATTTTCACTTGCCCTCTTCCTTGCAATCAGTATCCATTCTTTCTTATCTCTTCAGGGTCCTTTCCCATGCTTTTATTTTGTTTTACTCACCTTCTGTCTACAAGCTCTTTTGCTTGGTATTTAAACTTGTGTTTGGCTCTGTCTTCAGTGGCCAAGTCATAGGATCACATGATAAATACAAGACTATAGAAATTCAATCTTTTGTGTCAGAAAGTAATTCTTAGAAAGTAGTAAATCTGGGGGAAATGATGTGACAAAAATTGGATAATACTTTAAAATGAGATTCACTTGGAAAATTCATTATATATAATGTTAAATCATAATCTTTTCTACCTTTTTTCGCTTATTGCTGACATAAAGGAATGGTGAAGAGCCTACAGGAGAGAGAATTTATGAATGAATCTTTCCCCAATATATATTGTGAGAATAAATAATAGTTTCTTTTGGGTTCACAGCAAAACATACCGTAGGCTATACTACCAGAGCTCCTGATATGGTTAAATTGTCATAGGAGAAAGTGTAATTTCTCCTATTATAAAAGAAATAATAATTTTTCTTGGAAAGGAAAAAAGGAAAGTGTGAACTAGGCAAGTAGATAAGGAAAATGTTCAAAAGTCCTATGACTTAAAATCCACCAGATACTCCACTGGAGAAGGAGGGGCAATCCCCTCCTGTGCCAGTCAGATCTTACTCAATGGGTACACAACAAGAAAAAAGAAAAAGAAAAAAACAAAACCAAACACAACAACAACAACAACAAAAAACCCTATACCAAGAGGACCATTTTTAAGAAACTGAACAAAAGTACCAATGTTGTTGTTATATGTCATCAAGTCACCTGCAACCCATAGCGACCCTATGTATAGCACCTCTGAGTTCTGCCCTGTGCTGAGCCAGTCTCACTAATTCTGACACACCAGCCTCCTTTGCTCCAGTTACTGTATCAATCCATCTCATCCTGGGTCTACACTCTCCTGCGCTGTCCCTCCATCCTTCTGAGCATGATGTCCTTCTTCAAGGACTGGTCTCTCCTGGCCATGTGCCCGAAGTATGTGAGACAGAGCTTCAAAATCCTAGCATCCAAGGAGAAACTTGGTTTCACTATCTCTAAGACAGACCTATTTGTTTTCTTGGTGGTCCATGGTAAGTTCAAGACTTTTCTCCAGCACCACAATTTAAAAGCATCAATTCTTCTGTCATCCTTAGTCATTGTCCAGCTCTCTGATGCATAGCAAGTAATTGTGAAGACCATAGTTAAGAAACACCTTAGTGTCTAGACTAGCATCATTGCTTTTCAGTACTCTGGAGAGGTCCCTGGTTTAGCCAATACAATTCATCTTTTGATTTTCTGACTGCTGATGCCAAGAGTGTTGATTGTGGAGCCAAGTAAGTTCTAATAGTTAATGACTTCAATCTCTTCCCTATCTATCATGGTGCTGCCAGTTGGTCCAGTGGTGAAAATCTTTGTCTTCTTGATGTTGAGCTTCAATCCATATGAAGACGACAGTCCTTGACCTTCTACAGCAAGTGCTACAGGTCTACTTCAGTTTCAGCAAGCAAGGTTGTGTCATCTGCATAACATAGATTGTTGATCAATATTCCTCCAATCCTGATGCCCCAATTACCCCTAATAAAGCCCTGCTTCCTGAATGATCTGTTCTGCATACGGATTGAAAGGTATGGAGACAGCATGCAACCCTCACACACTCCTTTCATGATTTTGATCCATGCAGTTTCCCCCTGCTCTGTTTTGAATATTGCTTCCTTGTCCAGGTATAGGTTTAGCCTAAGCACAATCAAGTGTTCTGGGACTCCCATTTTCCTCAAGGTTAGCTACAATTTGTTGTGATTCACACAGTCAAATGCCTTTGCATAGTCAATGAAACAGATAGACATTATTCTGACACTCTTTGCTTTCTGCCAAGATCCATCTGACATTGGTGATAATGTCTCTAGTGCCATGACCTCTTTTAAACTGAGTTTGTATCTCTAGTAGTTCTCTGTAAAAGTATTGTTCCAGTGATTTCTGGAAAATCTTCAGCAAGTTTTTGGTAGTGTGTGCTATTAATGATGTTGTTTGATAATTTCCACGCTCTGTTGGGTTAACTTTTTTTGAGATGGAAATAAATATGAATAGCATAGATAACAGAGATCATCAAATTGTCATATATATCATATATGACAAACACTCTGTGGCCACTTACCATAGTCACTAGATTGACATTTATTTAAATGATTATTTAATGTGTAACATCATCTGTTATTCAATTTTATTTTATTTTTTTTCTCTGGTTGCATACCATTGAGTCATATCCAACTGCCACAGGAAGGGATTGCCCCTCCTTCTCCAGTGGAGCATCTGGTGAATTCGAGCCACATGCCTCCAGGATTGGAGCAGAGCTTCTTGCCACTAGGCCACCAGAGTGCCCTGTAATATCCTCACTAATGTTAAACTTCACTTTTGTTTTGCTCATCATTGTATTCCTGCTACCCAAACTCAGTGCTTAGTGCTTAATAGCTGAGTCTGAAGACACAAAAAGACTCCAAACCACATAAGATTTGTAAGTTGAGCTAAAGATTTTGCTTTAATTCAAAAAGCAATAGGAAAATGTAAATCATGGTGATTGTTGCTAGTGCCATCATGTTAACCACAACTTCTAGTGACCCTATAAAAAACAGATATGAACTGTGCCATGTCCAGAGCCATTCTCATCATTGCTGATAAGGTCAAGTCCATTGTTAAAGTTATGATGTCAGCCAGCTTTGTTGGAGGCTTTCCTGTCTTTCTCTGACCCTGCACCTTTTCCATGGAATGGCCCTTCCTGACAACATGTCCAAAGTGTTGAGATAGTTGCACCATCTTTGCCTCCAAGGAGCATCCTGGTTGGTCTTCCTTCAAGGCAAGCTACTTTGTTCTCTTGGCAATCCATGAGATATTCAGTACTCTTCTCCAATACCACAACTCAAAGACTTGAGTTCCTCCTCTGTCATCCTTAATTTGTTGTCCTACCTTCACATATATAACAAAAAACAGTTAAAAAGATCATGGCTTGGATCAGGCATACCTTAATTTTTAAACTGATATTCTTGCTCTTTAGAACATCAGTGGGGTGCATGGTTTGAATCCACCAGATGCTCTGCTGGAGAAGGAGGAACAATCTCCTCCTGTACCAGTCAGATCTGATTTGACAGGACACACAAAAAATAATGAAATAAAATAAAAAATTAGAACATCAGCGGGGAAAAATTGAGAACAGATTTTCCCAATGCAAAGCATCTGTTTATTTCCTGGTTGCTACTGCCATGAATGCTATTGTAGACCCAAGTAAAATAAATCTTTGACAAGTCAATCTTTTCCCCATCCATCACAATGTTGCCTGTTGTTTCAGTGTTCAGGATTTTTGCTTGCTTGACGTTGAAATATAACTTCCCTTGAAGGGTGTAGTCTTTGATCTTCTGCAGAAGGTGTTTGTAGTTTTCTCTACTTGCCTCTGGAAACTCTATGAACGTTGATAAATGTTGATAGCTATAGAAAGGCTTCAGGCCTTATGTTCACAGGGTTCCTATGAGTCATGCTCGACTCGACAGCT
This sequence comes from Elephantulus edwardii, assembly GCF_000299155.1. Lineage (NCBI taxonomy): Eukaryota > Metazoa > Chordata > Mammalia > Macroscelidea > Macroscelididae > Elephantulus > Elephantulus edwardii. The sequence goes on along the minus strand of NW_006399758.1, from coordinate 33,720,391 downwards.
ATCAACAATAACTACTTTCAACAAGCAAGGTTATATCATCTATATAATGTGTGTTGTTGATGAGACTTCTTCCAATCCTGATGCCACATTATACTTCATGAAGTTCAGATTCTTGAATTATTTGTTCAGCATGTAGATTGAACAGGAATGAAGAAAGGATTCTGCCCTAAGGCACATCCTTCCTGATTTTTAACAATACAGTTTCCTTGTAAGATTTACTTTTAGAGCATAGAGCCTTTGTAGTATGAAATAAGGTGAAATAGTGTGTGTCATGTCAGACTATAACCAAGAGGTTAGTGGTTTGAATTTGCTAGCTGCCTTGAGGGAGAAAGATGGCTGCTCCTCCTATAAAAATTTAGTTTTCGAACCTGATGGAGAATAGCTGTGAGTTGTAATCAACTAAAAAGCAGTGGATTTGACTGAGTAGTATGAAGAACAGATTGGAAAGTTAGAGGCCTACTGTAGTAGTTCAGGCAAAGATGATGGTGCTTTGAACAAACAGAGTGCAGTGGATATAGAGGGAAGTGGATTGATTTGAGAAGCTTTAGTTTGTGGTTTTTTGTTTTTTTTTTTTTAAATTGTTTGTTGACAAAATTGTCTCGATTTGGTGATGGGTCCTACAAGAAGATGAAGGAAGAGATGCCAGGAAACCCTCCTAGAATTTTGGCTCTTACAATTGATGTGGATTATGATTTCACTTTTTGTGACAGAGAACAGAAGAACATTTTTGAGAGATTTAAAATATACAGAATTGAATGTGCTTAAATGCAGTTATAGCATATGTGCTTGGATGTTCACCACTTATTCAAACTTAGAGGTGAGAACTGGAGGTACAAACTTGAGAGTTATTTGCTTTTAAAATGCACTTGGAGATGCAGGCATTGATGGGACTGAGAAGTAAGAAAGTATAGAGTCAGAAGAAGGTTTACGACTGAATCTTAGAAGAATTTCAACATTTAGTGCTAGATATTGAAAGGTAACTATGTTTTGAAAACAAGTAAGAAATAATGGTAAATGTATTATGGTAGTGGTAAGAATGAGAAATTGTTATGGCATGGAAGCAAATAAAGAGACTTAAAAATTCTGGTATTTTCAACATTTTTAATTGAAATGTGCAGGTCACTAAGCTTAGAACTTTTGATGCATAGGACATCGAAGACATTTGTATCTATTTTCTTTAGCTTTCCTCTTCTCCTCTTGCCCTTTGCCCCTTGGTTTTTGCACATGAAGTAGAATGTGAGGTCTGCAAAGGATGAAGAAGTAAAGAAGGTCATAACCATATGAAGTGAAGAAATTATGAAATATCAATAGAGACAGTAAGAGATTGAATCAAATAAAGCAGGTTGAAGACTCAATTGAGTTTGTTGGCCACAAATTCCTAGCAGAATTATTTTTCTGCATTGTATGACTCCAGCAACATATTAAAACAGGTCAGCTCAGTACATCTAACATTAATGCTTTGGGAAATATATACCAGCAAAGACACAGTGGAATAACGTTGCAAAGAGTGTTACAGAAAAGGGCCATGATGGACTCCAGTCTAGGTAATTATCATGAACTCATTAATTTTTTTTTATTTCTTTTTTTATTTCATGAACTCATTAATTAAGAAATAGTTAAGTGACTGATTCCTTCGATGACTGGAGAATAGATGCTTTTGAGTTGTGGTGTTGGAGAAGAGCACTGAATAGCCATCCCATGGACTTCCAAAGGAACTAGCACATATATCTTGGGGAAAGTGCACCCAGAGTGTTCCTTAGAGGCAAGGATGGAGAAGCTTCATCTCACATACTTTGGACACGTTGCTAGGAAAGGCTGTTCCTTGGAAAGGGCATTATGCTTGGAAGTGTTCAGGGTCAGCAAAAGAGAGGAAGACACTCAAGATAGATTGACACAGTCTGGATGTTTTCAATTCATCCAAAATATCTTTGCGGTTGTGCATTACAGATAGCCTTTTGTCAGCAAATTTGTAGCATTTTTTTAAAAGCAACTTTATAGGAATATTAATATCCTTGGCACCAGTAGTTTGGAAATCAAAAGAAGAATTGTATTAGGAAAATTTGCTGCCAGAGACCTCTCCAGAGTGCTGAAGAGCCATGATATTAGTCTAGAGACTAAGACACACTTGATCCAAGCCATGATCTTTGTAATTATTTGCTATACATGAAATAGTAGGACAATGAATAAGAATATCAGAAGAATCGATGCTTTTAGGTTATGTGTTGGGAAAGAGTATTGCATGTATAATGGATTGGCAAGAAAACAAACATGTTTGTCCTGGAGAGGATGAAATTAATTTGTTCCTTAAAGGCAAGGATTTTGAAAGTCTGTTTGACATCCTTTGGGCATGCTTTCAGGAAGGACCAGTCCGTGGAAAAGGACATAATCCTGGAAGGATGGAGGAACATTGCAAGAAAGAACTAGGAGGAGAAGGATTAACACAGATAACTGGGATAATAGGGTAGATGTATTAGAAACACTGAGACTGGCTCAGGATAGGGCAGGATTCAGAGCTACTGATCACTATGAGTCACTGGTGACTCGACAGCACATAACAACAATAATAATTTATATAGAATAGATTAAACCACCTTTAAGTCTAGGCTTGATAAATGGAAACAATCTAGTAAAATGAGTAACTATCATCAATGCCAGAACACTTCTGATGCTTCAAAATGTTCCCCAGTGCCCTTTGTTACCCATCACTCCCCCCTCCTCCTAACTCCAGGCAGCCACTGAGTTAGCTAGGATAGGTTGACTTTGCAAGTTTCTTCTAGAAAATATTTTTTTTTCTTTTCTGTGTACCGCTGAATCAGATCCAACAGGAAAAGGAGGAGATTGCCTCTCTTCTCCAGTGGCGAATCCGGTGGATTTGAACCAAGTGCCTTCGGGATTGCAGCACAGATTCTTGCCATTAGGCCACCAGAATTACCTGATAATCTTTTTTTTTTAAAAAAAATTTATTTATTTCTTTATTTTTACAGAGGTTTTGGATTTCCATTCATCCATTGCC
>NW_006399758.1:33695170-33696328 GCF_000299155.1 Elephantulus edwardii | reverse complement strand
AAGTGATTGCAAAGACCATGGCCTGTATCAGGCACACCTTAGTCTCCAAAGAGACACCGTTGCTCTTGAGTACTTTAGAGAGGTCCCTAACAGCAGACTTATTTTTTTAGATTATTTAATGTCTGGTTATATGCATGTGAGCTGTATATAGTTTTGGGTTATTATGAATATTATGGGAATTTTTGTGCATGTCATCCTAAGGATTTAATATTTTTTCTTCTTAAGCAACTGAATGAGATTGATAGTTCATTAGATAAGCATATGTTTGACTTTATAGCAAACTTCCAAACTGTAATATGAAGTGGTCGCACTATTTTACATTCTCAGTAGGAACATATAAAAGCTTTCATTATTCATTATCTTTTTCTTATGATTAATGATGTTGAATGTCATCTTCATGTATATATTGAATATTCCTCTACCTTCTTTTGCAAAGCATTTTTAGCATATTTCAGGTATTTTTCTGTCTTATTACATGTATCCAGATCTATGAGGTGTATTGGTATGCAATTTTTTTAATGCCTTTTTCTATTTTTGGTATTAGCTCATGCTGGCCCCATAAAATGAGTTGAGAAAATGTCAAAGACTATGATTCTTATGTGCTCTTTGAGTCTGAAACTGCATTCGCTCCTGTGGTACAACTTTCAACCAAACAATGGATCAGGTGACTTAGAACACCCAACTACACACAGTCATCAGGGCAATATATACACAAGGATAAAACCCATAAGGGTGGGAGAGTCTAGAAGGATGAATAGACCCAGAGAGCTAATGGGAGAACTGATGATACAATGTGAGAATTAAGATAATGAAATAAGAAATAGTTTTAAAAAATAGAAGTTGGGCAATATTGCTTCATTTTTTATTTACCAAAGGAGTTTCTTTTATGTTAATATTATTTCTCTTAATGTTTTAAATACTTCAGAAATGATACCATCTGGACTAGGGCACTTTCTGTGGAGAGATTTTAAATTGTAAATTCAGGTAAGTAATATAAATCAGAGAAAAATGGGAATCCTAGAACACTTGATTGTGCTAATTCGAAACCTATAGTTGGACCAAGAGGCAGTTGTCAGAACAGAATGAGGAAACACTGCATGGTTCAAAATTGGGAAGGGTGTACACCAGGGATGTGTCCTGTCTCCATACCTTTTCAAC
>NW_006399758.1:33693957-33694782 GCF_000299155.1 Elephantulus edwardii | reverse complement strand
TTGAGGGTACCATGGATTGCTAGGAAAACAAACAGATTCATTCTGGAGAGGGTTAAATTGGGCAGCTCCTTGGAGGTAAGGATTTGAGGCTTTGTCTAACATATTTTCGACATGTTGTAAGGAGGGACTGGCCCTTAGAGAAGGACATCATGCTTGCGAGGGTAGAGGGACAGTACAGGAAAGGAAGGCCCTCTATGAGGTGGATTGATTCAGTGACTGGGGTAATGGAGATGGGTGTGTCAGGGACAGTTTGATTGACACAGATAGACCAGGCTTTAGGACTGTTGTACATAGGGTCGCTATGAGTCGCAAGTGACTCGACGGCACATAACAACAATAATATAAATGCTATTCAAGGGGCTCCTCTGGTGGCCTAGTCTGTAGGAAATTGTGCTGTTACTCAATGGCAGTGCCATTCTGACAGTTCTAATCTTCCAGTAGCTCCAAGGAAGAAAGAGAAACAATCTCCCTCAGTTATGTTTACAGATTAAGAAAACTGCTAGAGTGTCATAATTTCTATTCTCCTTGAGTCAGTTTTGATAAGTATCTTTCAGTGAATTTGCTTAGCTCATTAATGATCTGTTTCTGTATTGTTGCACATTTCCCTTCCTACCCGCCCCCACTCCCCAGTTCACTTTTCTCTTTAAAAAATTCATTTGTCAGGGGAGCTCTGGTGGCCTAGTGATAAGGATCTGCAACTACAGTCCTAGAGGCGCATGGTTCGAAGCCACCAGATGTTCTGCCAGGGAAGGAGGGACAATCTCCTCCTGTACCAATCAGATCTGATTTGACGGTACACTCACACAAAAATAATAAAATAAAAAT
>NW_006399758.1:33688405-33692792 GCF_000299155.1 Elephantulus edwardii | reverse complement strand
TGTATATTCCATGAGTTCCTTGTTTTTCAGTGCTGTATAGTATTCCATTATGTGAATATACCACATCTTCTCTATCCATTTGTTTGTTGATGGGCACTTGGGTTGCTTTCATCTCTTTGCTATTGTGAACATGCAACAATAAACATGGGTGTGAATGTACCAGTTTGGGTGGAAGGTCTGGTTTCTTTAGGGTCTATTTCTAGTAGTGGAATTGCTGGGTCAAATGGGATTTTTATTTCCAACTTTTTTTCTCTTTTTTTTTTATTTCCACTTTTTTGAGAAAGCACTGTCCTGCCTTCCATAGTGATTGCACCATTTTACACTTCCACCAACATTGAATAAGTATTTCAATTTCTTTATAACCTTGCCAGCATTTGTTATTTGCTGCTCTGTTGAGTTTTGCTATTCTTAGTGGGATAAAATGATATTTCATAATTGTTTTGATTTGCATCTCTCTTAGAGGCAGGGATTTTGAACATTTCTTCATGTTTATTCACCTTCTGAATGTCTTTGGTGAAATATCTGTTCATATCATGTGCCCATTTTTCAATTGGGTTGTTTACCTTTACCTTGTCGAGATGCTGAAGTATTTTATAAATTTTAAATATAAGTCCCTTATCATTAGTCTCTTATCATATGTCCCATGTCATTACCAAATATGTTTCCCTGTCTGTGTCTTTGGAGAAGTTTTTTGATGTGCATAAAGATTTGATTCTTAGAAGGTCCCATTTATCTATTTTTTTCCCTGCTGATTGTAGGTTTTCAGGATGCCTGGAAGCCTATTCATGTTGTGGATTAGGGCTTCTAGGGTTCTTTCAAGCTTTTCTGTGTTAAAGTTTATAGCTCCTAGGTCTTTGATACACTTTGAGTTGGTTTCTGTATACGGTGTGAAGTGTGGTTCTTGCTTAAGTTTTCTACAGATAGTTTTCTAATTTTGCCAGCACCATTTGTTAAGAGGCTTTTGTTTCCCCACTTAATTGATTTCATCTCTTTGTAAAAAATCAGTTGACCATTGGTAGATGAGCTGATTTCTGGGTTCTCAATTCTATTCCATGGATTTATGTGTCTATCACTGTACCAGTGCCACGCTGTGTTGACCACCACTACAGTGTAGTAGGATTTGAGATCAGGGATTTAGATGCCTCCTACCTTGTTTCTCTTTTTCAGGAGTTCTTTATTTATTTGTGGTCTCTTTCCATTCCAGATGAAACTGTAAATTGCTTTTTCCATCTTGTTGAAGAATGGAACTGGTATTTATATTGGGATTGCATTGAACTTGTAGAGTGAGTTTTATAGCATTTTATTTTAACAATATTGAGTCATTCTATCCATGAGCATGGTATATTCTTCTATTTCTCCAGGTCTCTTTTTATTTCTTGTAGTAATTATTTTGTAATTTTTTAATATTTCTTTTGCATTTCTAGCTAGATTTACTCCCAAGTATTTAATCTTGTTGTTAGCTATTGTGATAGGTATTGTTTTTCATAGCTCTATCTCTGTATTTTCTTTGTCACTGTAGAGAAATCGAATTGATTTTTTGTATGTTGATCTTGTGTCCTGCTACTTTGATGATTTGGTTGACTATGTCCAGTAGTTTCTTGCTGAGTCTTTAGAGTTTTCTAAGTATACTATCTTGTCAGCTGCATATAATTTTACCTCCTTATTGCCAATTTGAATACCTCTTATTTCTGTCTCTTGAGTTACTGCTATCTCTAAAACTTCTAATACAGTATTAAATAGGAGAGGTGATGATAGGCATCCTTGTCTAGTTCCCATTGTCAAAGGGAATGCCTTTAATATTTCTCCATTGAGAATGATGCTGATCCTTGGTTTTGCCTATATACTTTTTACTATGTTGAGGAAATTCCCCTCTATTCCTATTTTGTTGTTTGTTTTAGTCAGGAAAGGGTGTTGGATTTTGTCAAAGGCCTTTTCTTCACCTTTTTTTAGGTTAAAAGCAAATACGGATTTCTACCAATCAGTTGGCCAGCTAGCTAATTTCTGGGCATAGGTTAGTGAGCACATCCAAGACTGCATCTTTTTGTCTAAACATATCAACTGTTATTCCACCAGTTTGTGGGGTCTTAATTTTGCCAGTGCCTTCAGTGAAGCTTGAATCCTTCATTACTATTGGTTTTTTATCATATACCATATCCTGAAATAGTTCAGTGCCAACAAATTATTTTTGGCAGTGTTTTTGTTGTTGTTATGTACAGTCATGTCACCCACAACTCATGGAGACCCTATGTAGAATAACTCCTCTGAACTCTTTCCTATCCTAATCCAGTCTCCTGAAACACCTAACCTCATTGCTCCAGTTACCATGCCAATCCATCTCATCTGAAGTCTTTCTCTCCTGCTCTGTCTCTCTATCCTTCTAAGCATGATGTCCTTCTCCAAGAACTGGTCCCTCTCGGCCATGTGCCCAAAATATGTGAGATGGAGCTTCAAAATCCTAACCTCCAAGGGAAAAATTTGACTTCACCCTCTCCAATACAGACCTATTTCTTCTCTTGGTGGTCTGTGGTAAGTTCAATACTCTTCTCCACAACTCAAAGGCATTGATTCTTCTGTCATCCTTAGTCGTTGTCCAGGTCTCTGGTGCATAGTAAGTAATTGTGAAGACCATGGCCTGGATCAAGTGCACTTTGGTCTCTAGACTGAGTCTGTAGTAGCTCAGTGTATTCCTTCCATCCATGTTGGATGTTTCCTTTATCACTCAACATTTTATCCGCAGATGTGGTCAATATTGCAACTTGAGGCTTGAATTCATTCTTCAGTCCTTCCATCTTGATGATGAAATATAAAGTGATTTTTCTCTTTTGGTTTTCTAACTCCAATTCTTTGTACATTTTGTTATAATACTTTACTATGTCTCTTTGAGCTGCCCTTTGAAATCTTCTGTTCAGCTCTCTTACTTCAGCGTTTCTTTGTTTTGACCTCTCTATATTTTAGTGTGAGTTTCAGAGTCTCTTCTGACACCTGTTTTGTTCTTCTCTTTCTTTCCTGTCTTTCCGGTGGTCTTTTGATTCTTCATGGACAATGTCCATTATGTATTTCTCATCTTTAGTCATTAGTGTTTAGTGCATCACATCTATTCTTGAGATGGGTCTATTTCTAGGCAATATGTATACAAAAATAAACATAAGTTTCTTCTATGAATTTTACTCTGGTCAAGGAAATAGACAATGAGCAAGAAAAATAATAGTATTTAGTATGTTAGATAATGCTAAAGGAAAAAAAAAATAAAATGGGTTATAGGTGAGCATGTTACAAAATTTCAGACAGTTTCCAGAGAAAGCATTAATGAGAGAAATAAATTTTGAATAAAACTTGAAGCAAGCAGAGATACAGATATCTAGGGAAGTTCTGAGATAAAAACATTTTTGATGTGATTTTCTTGATCACATGCTACCTTCTCAAATGTTTGAACATGAACCATTCTCTTTGGTACGTTGACTTTGAGTATTACTTTCATCTTCTCTTAATGCTTCCTGCTTCACTTAATGTTTTGCTCTTGAGATCCTTCAGTATTGACATGTGAGACTTGATCTTTTCCTTCAGAACTTCTGGCATGTGTTTGAAAATCAAATGTCACATTTTCGAGGGAGACATCCCAGAAAATTGGCCATGTTCTAGAGATCTACCATCATTACTTTTTTTTTCTTTAATAAAGTTTGGGGAAATGGAAAAAAAAAATGGAGAACATACTCTTCTCTTTTTGTTTTCTATCTCCAAGTCTTTGCACATTTCCTTAGAATAGTCTACTTTGACTTTTTGAACCTCTCTTTTAAGTCTTCTACTCAGCTCCTTGTCATTTCCTCTTTTTACTTTAGCTACTCTATGTATTAGAGCAAATTTCAGAGTGTCTTCTGAAAACCATTTTATCCTTTTGTTTATCTTTTTCCTTTTGCTTCTTCATGTACATTCATGTACCTTTATGTCATCCTACAATTAATCTCACCTTGGGACGTTAGCATTCAGTTCATCAAGTCCATTGTTGTGGTGGTCTCTAAATTCAAGTGAATACATATAAGGTCATATTTTGTCTCTAGTGGGCTTGTTTTCATGTTCTTTAGTTTTAACTTACATATAAGCAATTGATAGTGTATTTCTACAGTCTGTTTTTTAGTTTTTATTTAAGTGAAAGTTTAAAAACGGAATTTGTTTTTCATACATATTTTGTTTCAAACAGTAATTACAATATCTAGACAGTAACCACACTATTCCTACTTCTTCTCTATAATTTCCCTTCCCTTTACTATCTGTTGATTTTGCCTGTTTGCTTATATATCTGCTGTTGGTTATATTTTGGGGTACTTCTCCATATCTTCCCTTTTGAACAGCTATTATAATTTGTAGAAATATATTTATATATATTAAATTA
>NW_006399758.1:33682109-33684907 GCF_000299155.1 Elephantulus edwardii | reverse complement strand
GGAGGCTGCAAATCATAATAGGAAGAAATCTTTTCTCACAGAGCTATTGGATTTGAAATGCCCAAGACTTGAGGTCATTGGATTAGTACCACAATTCACTAAAGCTGTGCCAATAGACTCCCAAACACATAACACATATTGAGGAAGCAATCTTACTAGACGTTTACCAGAAAAACTGGTCTCTCCTCTATCCCCACTCAATACATCTACCAAAAAATATGTGCCTCAGGGGTATTTTTCTTTTAAAACATGCATGTATAATAACTTTTTTTTAGTGTGTCAGTACTTTTAATGTTGCACACATCCAAGAAGACAACTCTGAATGCCCCACGGCCTTCTGGGTGTACTGCCAGCACGCTGCTCTACAGCGAAGTGAGCTTGTACTCTGCCATTGAGGGGGGCTTGCCCATGACTTCGCTTTCGGAGGGATCATTAAGAATATCTTCAAATCCAATAGTCTCATCCTTTCCCTTCAAAATATCAAGTGAGAGATTTGAACTTGGAAGAAATAGGAGATGCTGAACCTCCTACATGGCATTGAATAACATTTTTAAAAGAGCAAGAAACACTTCTGAAAAAGAGATAAGTGTTATATAGAAAGAAGTGTCATTTTTGCTAGCTATCACAAGCAGAGCTGCACTAGGAGTTACATTAATTATAACCAATCACATTTGTAGTATATGAAAAGAAAAACCAAAGGAGAGCAGGGCTTCATTATTAAAGGGAAAATATTCTGATATGTGTTTGAAGTGGAAAATGTCTAGATATGGGTTTCTAGTAGGTATGACCAAAATCCATTATATGAAATGAAGACAGGAGATATTTTTTTAAAAAGACTGATGCTGTAGAAGAACATTAAGGAAAACAGTGGAAATAGCATTTTAGGCTATTTAAAATCAGTTTAAAATAAAGCCTTTTAAGAACAAGAATCAGATGATACTTTGATCTTGCTGCACTGAAATCTCTCCCTATTTGTTATAAGTCAGTAAGTTGGTGTAGTAGAGTCTCCCTGGAAACGAACTACAAGGGCATAACCTCAGAGGATATCTCCCCCCAGGGACACTCAGCTCTGCTGTACTCATTCTATTGAAAAGTGAGAACTTGTTTCTCTCTGACTGACTGATTTGTCCTATCTTGCATCTGTTCAAGATGAATTGGACTCAAGCATTTTCTCATCCATAATGGATACTTTTCTTCCTCAGTGCCTTTTATGTGTACTAGAAAGCTGGGGTGGCTTGGTGGCAAGGAGTTGGACTGTCAGCTGAAAGTCTGTCTAACTCTGTTCAAATCCATCAGCTGCTCTGAGGAGAAAGATAAACAATCTCCTCCGACGTGATTTACAGCCTCCTAAAACCTTTTGGAGAGTCAGTTAGGAGTCAGTTTTGACCAAACCTCAATGGCGTGTAACAACAACCTATATTGAATTAATGTTCTATAGATCCCTTCATTTTTAAATAAAGAGAAAGAGGAAATATTTTCTAAATATTTGTTGATAAAGCAGGAGTGGCATCCCCTTCTGAAATAGCTTGCCTCTGGAAACCCTAGGAACTTTGAGAAATGATGAAAGTTATACAAATGTTCAGGTCTTTCTTTCATAGGGTGGCTATGAGTCTCCTATGACTTGATGGCAATTAACAGCAATAAAGGATAAGTATGCCTGTTCCAGGACATGGTCTTTGCAATTACTTGCCATAAAGAGGAAGTTGAACAATGACTAAGGATGATAGAAGAAATATTGATGTCTTTGAGTTGTGGTGTTTGAGAAAAATATAGAACTAACAAGAGAAGAAAAAACAACAGATCTGTGTTGGAGAAGGTGAAACCAAGTTTCTCCTTGGAGGCTAGGATTTTTGAAGTTTTGTCTCAGATACTTTGGGCAGGTGGCCAGAGGAACCAGTCCTTGGAGGAGGACATCATGCTTGGAAGTGTGGAGGGACAGTGCAGGAAACAAAGATCCCAGATGAGATGGATTGACACAGTTACTGGGGTAATGTCAGAGTTAGTTAGACTCGCTCAGGACAGGGCAGGGTTTAGAGCTATTGTACATAGGGCTACCATGAGTCACAAGAAACTTGATGGCACATGACAACAACAGAAATAACAATAACTATATGTCTGTTCTTCAGTGAAAAACTAAATTTATTGCAGATAAATGAATGATTTCTGCCTTCAAGAAATTCTTGGCCTATTGGAGATACAAAATATGTTATAGTGTAGTAAGAGCTAAAATAAACATGCACAAAGTGTTATATATGTGTAAAATAAGCAAATTATGATGAAATGAAACAAATTCAGTATCCTTATTAGGGCTCTAAATTTTTTGCTTTTCTTTGGAAATAATTATAAAAGGTTTGTGTTTAATTTATTTATTTTAATGCCCTATATTTGTGTGTTTTGTTATTCTAGATATACTGTGGTTATGACATGGAGTGACAAAGTCATTCATACCTTCATTGTCATAAGTTATCCCTTTGGTATTTCGGCTTCATTGTTTATCAATGTTTGGTCTTCTGTTTATATGTAATCAAGAGTGAAAACATATCATGAGCTAAGATTAGCTACCTTTGTATGTGTAATATTAATTTTTCCTCATAATTACTATACTACAAATTGTTGTGGTGTCATCTATTATGCTTATTTCAACAAATCTAATTTAATTGATAAACTGTAGTTTCTTTTTGAGTTGAAATATGTTAACTGACATCCCATCAGTTCCTGAGGCCTTATTTTTTTATTAGTGTCTTCAGTGCAGCTTGAACTTTTTTACTCCATTACCATTGGCTCTTGTTTATATGATA
>NW_006399758.1:33680087-33681278 GCF_000299155.1 Elephantulus edwardii | reverse complement strand
TATACATAGGGTCACAATAACAACATCAACAAGGCTGATTAGGGTAAGGGTCTTTAGGGTGGGAAGGGAGGGATATTCTTTGTGGTTTAGCCAGGTGGGTAGTCTTCTAGGGAGGGAAGGGAGTGGCACTCCAAGGTCGTTTAATCAGATGGGTGACACTGTTCACTCCCTTTGCTGACATGTTGATATTCTTTGAATTCCAGTTGGCTCTTGTTTATATGGTATTTCATAAAATTTTTTGTGTCTACTAATTCTTTTTGGTACAGTGACTCTGTGCATTCTTTCCATCTTCTTTTGGATGCCTCCTGGATAATTGAAGATAATATGAGATTTTTTCCATAGCATCTCTCAGTACTACAACTTGAGGTTTGAATTTGTTTTTCATTTCTTTCAACTTGAGAAATACTAATTGAATTCTTCCCTTTGTGTTTTCCAACTCTAGCTTTTTGCACATTTTGTTCTAATACTTTTTCTTCTGGGGCTGCTCTTTGAATTTTTCTATTCATCTTTTTTTGCTTCAGTATTTCTTCCTGTTTTGGTTTCTCAATTCTCTAGTGCAATTTTTAGAGTTTCTTCTGACATCTATTTTGGTCTTTCTCCCCTTTTCCGTCTTTGTAACAACCTTTTGCTCTCTTCAAGGATGGTGTCTTTGATATCATTCCATTAGTTATTTGGTCTTTGATCATTAGTATTCCATGCCTCAATCTTATTCTGGAGATGATTTTTAAATTCAAGAGGGATAGACTCAAGGACATATTTTGGTTCTTGTGGGACTGGTTCCATTTTCTTCCACTTCAATTTGAACTTGCACTTGACTATAGTCTGTTTCACAATCAGCCTCTGGCCTGGTTTTGACTATTGATATCAAACTTCTCCAGTGATTCTTTCCACAGATGTAGTACAACAATAACAGTAGGTCATTACCAGGGTTTCTTGAATGGTACCTTAAAGTACTTTTAGACATCTAAAAATAAAAATTGTTAACAGAGTTAAATGTTGTTAAGAAGCATCACCCGGGCTGCTTATTAGATGAATACAGGACTTCTAAATCTGAACTGTCTCAGGAGAAAATGACTTTGCTAGGAAAGAAAGGTAGTTTTGGTCAGTACATGATGTAAAGGAGGAAAACAAGTGGAGAAATGGGAAAATCTATGATTCAGAACAAACCTAGCAGTAATTCAGTTCAAATTA
>NW_006399758.1:33677798-33679322 GCF_000299155.1 Elephantulus edwardii | reverse complement strand
GAGAATCTTTGTTTATGTATACTAGGAAACATTTTTTCCTTTAAGATTTTATTTTTAAAAATTTTTATTAATATTTTTATCATTCATATACATTGAGTTTCATGCATGTACACTGTGTTCAATATGTCTTTCATTTACATTATATTTATTAATTTATATTGTGCATTATTTTTCCCTCCATTACAATCATCCCACCAACAGCTACTTTTGTGAAAGCATATAAACCAGCCACTTCATACCACATGACTTAATATCCCCCTTTTAAATAGCCTATTGCTCATTTGGCCTTCCCTATCAAACTAGTCAACTGGCAGCACCATGACAGATGGAGAAGAGATTGAGGTTGTTAACAATTACAGCTTGCTCAGCTCCACAATCAACACTCTTGTCACTGGTAGCCAGGAAATGAAATGACAAATTGCTTTGGGAAAATATGCTGCCAAGGACCCCTCCAGAGTACTGAGAAGCAATGATGAAAGTCTAGAGGCTATGGGGTACCTGATCTAGGCCATGGCTTTCACAATTACTTGTTTTGCATCAAGGGAGTTGGACAATGACTAAGGATGACAGAAGAAAAATTGATGCCTTCCAGTTGGGGTGCTGAAGAAGAGTCTTGAACATACCATGGACCATCAAGAAAACAAATATGTCTGGCTTGGAGACAGTGAAACCATTTCTCTTTTGAGGCTAGGATTTTGAAGCTCCATCTCACATATTTTGGACTTGTGACTAGGAGAGACTGGTCCTTGCAGAAGGACATTATGCTTGGAAGGGCAGAGGGACAGCACAGGAGAGGAAGACCCTGGATGAGATGGGTTGACACAGTAAGTAGGGGGATGGGGGTAGGAGTGTCAGAGTCAATAAGACTGGCTCAGGATAGAGCAGGCTTTACAACTGTTGTACATAGCGTCTCTATGAGTTACAGGCAATTCCACGGCACGTAACAACATCATCAAACCAGTACTCTGAGGAAACAAGCACATCCCTTTTCCAAAAAGATCCTCTGTTCAACATGGAAACTTTGAACATCTGCATCCATAAGTAAAGTCCAGTCCAGAGCAAGCCATCGGTTTGCAGCAATCCACGGTAGTTCATAGCAAGGATCATCTTCTCTTTATCTGGTTGGGTTCTGATTAACTCTACCCCATCCATCAGTGGTTTAAATGGGATCAGTGGCAAGCTCAGGAGTCCATGCTTCTCTAGACTTGGTCTTCTCACTGAGCTCTAGCTTCCACATGGGGCCAAGTCAACAGGCCAGGGGACCTCATGACTCCCTACCTGCTCCTCAAGACAACCTTTTCCTGCTCATCCACACATCTGTGCACGCTAGATGGATAGCGCTGAAAGGACACATTCCAGCCCAAACTGTTTTTCTGTTGTCTTATTTCCCCTACATCCATTCCTGTGGATCTAGGTAATCACTATGAGTGAGCATACTCTGACCTCAAGTCTCAGAAGTGAGCACTGACTTTACCTTGCCTCAGATGCCAAAAAACTTGTTCCAGTTATAAAAAAAGACAGTCT
>NW_006399758.1:33671577-33677488 GCF_000299155.1 Elephantulus edwardii | reverse complement strand
ACTTTGCAGTCCAGAGGGGAGCAAATGACAGGAAAATATCTTCTAACAGAACAAGAAGGCAAGCAGCCTTAACCCAAGATCACCAGTAAAGTGATAAAAGTGTCCTCCCTTTCCCCATTCGCATCAACGCCCCTGTTCAGCGTGAAGAAGCCAGAGAGTTGGCATCCAATTCCCAAATCAATAAGACAGTTGGTTTAATTACCATTGGAAAATGCTTATCATTCCCCTGTAGCATCTTGTCCCCACTGGATCCTTTTAATTTCCTTCACCTACTCCCTCTACCAACCAATTTCTGCATCTTGGCAACTGCATCCCTGCCCATCCTCACCCCTCTGCCCACAACCCTCACCTCCTTGTACCCCCAATATGTTTTTTTCCCAATTAAAAAAATATATTAGAAAAAAAAGACAGTCTCTTCCCTTTCCTTTTCCCTCTTTTCCTTTTGTTTGTCTTTCTTTAAAACGTGAATCTCAAAGGGACTGACATCAAGGTCAGTGTGAAACTGAGAAAAAAATGGATAAATTATGTATACTGCATTGAAACAGAGGAGGGAAAGAACAGTTTAAAAGCGATATATGATTAGGTATTGTGGTTATGACAAGAGTCCAGAATAAAGGTTGTGTAGTGGAATGTACTCGGGGTGGGGGAGGGGGGAACTGTATACCAATGAAGGAATTTTTCTTTTACTTTTCAGAGAAAAGAAAACTGGGGGGGAGGGGTGGGCAAGGAGAAAAATGCAACAATGAAAGAATGGAAATCCAAAATCTCAGTAAACGTTCCTTAAAATTTATAAAATAAAATTTAAACAATGTGAATTTCTTCAATCAAAAGTCTAATGTGGGTCCACAAATTCATTTAAATGCTAATCTCCTCAGAGTACTGGGTGAGACTCAATATTCCCCCTTCACCAAGCTCCAACCCCTACAACCGGATTCTACTTTTAACAAACTTAACTGCAGGGTAGATCTTGCCTTTTATTGCTCCAAATTAAGAACTGGCAAAAAAGGCAGACTTCTCAATCCATAAAAAAAAAATCAACTCAAAGTGGATCAGAAAACTAGGGGTAAAGCCCCAACCAGTAAGAATAATAACTTGTAACGAAAGTTGCAGGTCCTAGCCTATGGCATAAATGGATTTGCAAATATAGCCAGAAGTACACAATCAGAAGAGGACAAAAATTGATGAATGGCACCTTCTAAAAATCAAGCCCCTGTATGCATCAAAAACTTTTCCGAATAGGGTAATAAGAACACCTACTGACTAGAGGGGAAAAAACCATACCAAAACATGTTTGGCAGTGACATCTCAGACAAGGGTCTCATAACAAGAGTTTACAGATTACTTCAGGGTATCCACAAGTAAAAGACTAGTAACCCAATAACAAAATGGGCAAAAGATGTGAAAAGACTTTTCACAAAAGAAGACATTCAGATGGCTAACAGACACACAAAGAAAGGTTCAAAGTCAGAGATAATTAGAGGTGCAAATCAAAGCCACAATGAGATACCATCTTACCCTAGTAGCAATTTTTAACAGGAGAGTAAGCAATAAATGCTGGTGAAGATGTAGAGAGAATGGATCTCTCATGCACTGCTGGTGGTATTGTAAAGTTGTACAACCATTCTGCACAGCAGTTTGACATTTCCTATAAAAACTAGACATAGGTATCCTATATAACCCAGCTATTGCACTCATCTGTCAACAATCTGCCTTATGCAGATATCTCAACCTTGCTGAGGAGGACCTGAGGCATTTGCTGCAGAAGGTCAAGAACTACAGCCCTTCAACATGCACTGAAACTCACACACACAAAAAAACCCAAAAAACCCTCCTAAAAACCAAAGAACTACAGCCCTTCAACATGCACTGAAACTCACCAAAAAAACCAAAACCAAAACCAAAAAAACAACCAACCGAACAAATAAAAAACCTCCTAAAAACCAAAGATCAATAGTGCCAGTCTGGAAACTACGGTGCGCCTGATCCAGACTATGGTCTTCACAATTACTTGCTATACATCAGAGAGAGAGCTGGACAAAGACTAAAAATTATACAAGAAGAATCACTGCCTTTGAGTTGGGGTTCTGGAGAAGAGTATTGAATATATTATGGACTGCTAGGAGAACAAACCTGTTTGTCTTGGAGAGGGTGAAACCAGGCTGTACCTTGAAGGCAAGGATTTTTAAGTTTCGTCTGATATACTTTGAGCATGTGGCCAGGACAGACCAGTCCTTGGAGAGGGACTTAAAAGAGTAGATGGATAGAGCAGGAGAGGAAGACCCTGGACAAGATGGATTGGCTCAGTGATTGGGAAGATGGGGGTAGGTGTGTCAGAAACAGTGAGGTTGGCTTAGGATAGAGTAAGGTTCATAGCTGTTGAACATAGGATCACTATGAATTGCAAGTGACTCAATGGCACATAACAACAAACAACAGAAATCTGGTGGCCATTCATGGTAAGAAACTGTGCTGAAATTCCAAAGATACATGGTTCAAATCCATCAGCTCCTCCAGGAGAAGAATGGGCAATCCCCACTCATGTGATTAACTGCCTCTGAAAATCTGCTGGAGGATCAGCTGGCTATCGGTTTCTTGTCACTCAAAGACACACAACATTGCACTCTTAGGAATATACTCCAAGGAATTTAGCACTGACACGGGAATGGAGATATGTGCACCTAAGTTCATACCAGCATTAAAATGCTATTAAAGATATGTTAGTTTCAACCTAGAATAGAATATCTTTTAATTTATGGAACTGAAAATGTAGATTTATTATATACTGGTATATAGGAGAAAAGGATTATGGGATTCACATTTTGTCTCAAAGTAAGAACGTTTTTGGTTTTTAAAAAATTTTATATTAGTTTGCATACAAAATTCATATGCCTTGTGTTTCACACTGTCCTTCATTCACATTGTGAATCATTCTCCTTCATTGTATGTTATAAAATTAGTCACCATTGAACTGTGTCCACCGTTACCCTGTCTTTTCAGATCCCCGCTGGATCTTTCCTATATTCCTCCCCCCGCCAACCACCAAATTGTGCAATTCTGTGATTTCTCCTCTGCTCACCCTCACTCCCCTGCTCCCTCCCTTTGCCACTTGGGTTTTACTAGTTATCCTGTTTTTACAGTGGTCTTATGCAGTCATTTAGGAGAGACTGGAGAGCATTATGTTGAGAGAACAAACTCAGTCTCATAAGGAATGTTTAAGAAAGTATTGTAGAAGGGAAGAGTTCATGTTTAACTCAACACTTTGGGAGGGAAAAGCAGTTATGTCAGAAAAGAAGTTGTCAGACGCTGTCAAGTTGAGTATGATTTATAGCAACCCTATGAACAACAGATTTGAACCATGTCCTCCCTAGTGCCATCCTCACAATCTCTGTCTGATACACTCAACCTTATTGCTTCAGTCACAGTGTCAACTTACCTCATTGAGAGTCTTCCTCTTCTAGGCCATCCCTCCACCTTTCCAAGCATGGTGTCCGTCTCCAAGGAATAGTCTCTCCTAGCAACATGTCCAAAGTATGTGAGATGAAGCTTCACAGTCTTTGCCTCCAAGGAGCACTCGTGCTGCATCTTCTCCAACACACATCTGTTTGTTCTTTAGGCAGTCCATGGAATATTTAGCCCTTTTTTCCAAAACCACAGTTTGTGCAAATAAGTAGGCTGAATAACTGATCTCAAAATGGTCTCTTTCTTTCAATATTTTGGCATCAAAGGACATGCACTGTAAGTCTCCCTCTTTCAAGATGCTGTCTATCTGATTAAGTGTTCATTTTCTTTCAGTATGGATGCTCTCTAGAAAAGGTCATAGAGGAGTCACTGACACGGCGCCTGAAAGCTCTTGTTGTTGGGTGCTGTGGAGTGAGAACTGACTTCTTTCTGACCCTTCAGCGGGTTTGCAGAGGCTGTAAACCTCATCTTTCCCTTGTGAAGCAGCTGGTGGATTAGAACCACCTGGCTTGGGGTTGGCAGCACAACGCTTTACCCGTTAACCCACCAGAGCTCCTTGAAAGCCCATAGCAAAGTTAAAGGTTGTTAGGAGAAAACACTTAGGAGTTCCCAAGAGATTTATTCAGGGTGTGTATATCCCTTGGCCTTGTGATACGTGCATTAGTGGAATGCACATCTTGGTCTCAATTGTCTCAGGAAAACATATTTTGATTCAGCGCATAATGTTAGGAGGAAAATGAAATGGGAAAATACGAATGTCTGTGATTCTGGAAAAAAGTAGCAATAATTCAGTTAAAGTTTATTGTTGTTGTTGTGTACTGAAGAGCCGGAACTGACCAATAGCTGACTTTCTGGAGGGTTTTCAGAGGCAGTAAATAGCTCTAGAGGAAATAACTCATCCTTCTCCCCCGCAGGAACAGGTGGCCACAAACTGCGTGCCTTCAGGATTGCAGTGCATCTCCTATTTACTGAAAGGGTCATTTTGTGTATGAAGTCAAAAGATCTTACTATGTTATAGAAAAAGGAAGTGACTCTCAGCTGTAAATTCTAGAATGGGAAGGGGACCATCATTAAAGGATCTACCTGATCAGTTCCTCAACATTTTCCTTCTTAACTAGTATGATAAAAAGGCCTGATAAGGAGATACCTTTCAATTGTTCTTATAGTCAAAAAGAGATACTTTTCCTTTTAAAAATCTTATTAAAGAAATGTTAGTTGCTTATTGCTTTCATACCTGTTACAAGCCTCCCTTTTAACCGTGGGTTTTCTAAACTTGGAAAATACTTTGTGGCTGAATTCTAGACTTAATGGAAACGACCCTGACTTTTATTAGTGATCCTTTAATAGACGAGACTGATCCCTTTCAAATTCTAGTGTCTGGTAGTGATGTTGAAGAAACTTCCCGAAACAGATGGTTGGACAATTTTATAAAGATGGAAGAAAAAGAAAATCTAAACTTTTAAGAAGATAATGCCTGAACTTGTCCAGCCCAAAATGCAGGGAAGTGGCATTACAGTTGCTGCTAATCATAATAGTGCATTCTAAATTTTAAGGCAGATATTACTTCAGCTCAATTCTCCACTGAGAGATTTTATACTCCTCTTTCTTGAGGGGGAAAAGGAGGAAGGTCTCTTGTAACTTCTTCAAGCTGAGAAGGAATGGAGAAACCCGATAATTGTTGTTAGGTACTATTGAGACAACTATGATTCATAGGGACTATATAGAAACACCATCTTTAGCAAAAGATGCATCTGAACATTGCCCTAATCCGTCCTATCCTCATCTTCTCGGATACACTTAAATCCATTGTTACAGTCACTGTGTCACTCCATCTCACACTGAGCATCTTCCTCTCTTTTGCTGACTCTACAACTTCCAAACCATGATATTTTTTCCTAATGACTGGCTCCTCCTAGAAATGTGCCCCAAGTGTGTGAGGCGAAGTTTTGCCTCCCTTGCCTCTAAGGAGCATCCTGCTTGCACTTTCTCTAAGATGTGTCTGTTTTCCTTTTGGCGTCCATTCAATATTCAGTTCTCTTCTCCATATTACAACTTAAAGATATCGATTGTTCTCTCCTTGCCTGCTCTACCTTTTTGCTTCCCATGGCATCTCAGGTTATTATTATCTGTTATTTGTAACTGTTATAACCTGGAGGACAAACTTCCTATGCAGATTAAACAGCAACAACACTATAATGTAGCCTTCTATTGGCCTAGAAAAAGATAAGCAATCTCCTTCTGTATGATTTACAGCCCTGTAAATGATTTACAACACTTTGATTAGGCCTGATGGAGAGAAGATGGCCTATGTTTGACTTGCTCCTAGGACTATGATGCTTCGGATGTTGCCAACAAAATTTGGATCATCTAAACTGAGTCCAGCTGGCTAATTCTAAATATAGATCTCTCTCTCTCTCTCTCTCTCTCTCTCTCTCTCTTTCTCTCTCTCTCA
>NW_006399758.1:33656928-33659904 GCF_000299155.1 Elephantulus edwardii | reverse complement strand
TGCACATCTGTTCTATAGATTCGTGGAAAGATTGATATAACTTGTTTCATGTATTTGAGGACAAAAAACAACTCAAAACAACACACATAGAGAAACACACACACACACACAAACTCAAACTCCAAACTTCAACCCACATGAAAGAATCTTTTTCCACTTTGAATCTTGAAGCTTTTAAACAAAAACTCGTACTTAACAGTGTACTTGGGCCAAGGGGAGAATGACTATGATTTATTACTTAAAGTGAAAATAAAACTGACTCTGAAGAAAGCCGAAGATTAATAGTTTCCAGAAATTAAGGAAGAGAGAGCAACTTGATGGAGCTTTGGTAGAAATAAGTTGTATGAAGTGGGAGTATTGTGGACAGTGTCCATGTAAGACAATCTTCTGACACAGGAAATATTTATTTAGGCACACCCTGCAGATTTGGATAGTTCAGTTCCATATTCTTTTTTCCTCTCATTCAGTTCCATAATCTTATATGATGATTAACGTAAAGGGGGGTATATTGTTAATTATTCTCTAGTCTGTGTTGTTTGGATTTTATCACTGAGACCTTGAACGTAGATGGGGCTTCTTTAAACTTTGCTTTGAAGTTCTTATGTAGAGTAAGGCTAATTCAGTGGCAGTCAGCTGGGATCCTTTTGGGTTTTGCTTGAGATATTGGAGCTTGGAAAATGCTAATATTGACTCTTTGGCCTATCTCTCTCAGCCTCAACTTCCTACCCTCAAAGTACCCAAAAGTAAGGACTATAACACCCCAAATGCCCTTCTTTTACATGAAATACTATGAAACTCTGAGAGCATAGTTAACTTGTTCAGGAACAGACTTAGTAAGTGATAGAGAAAGACCCTTAATCCGTCTGTGTTAAAAGGTCAAATAATTTCTACCTGCACATTACCTTTTACATTAAGATGAGTCAGAATCTAACATCAGAACAAATTCCTGAACTGCATGGAGTGTCACTGCACTGTCAACTAGGCATAGGATGAAAGATGGAGATCACGGATCTTCTGGGGATTGCACATAAAGATGGTACCACTCTTTGACTTCCTTTTCAAGTGACTCGAGCTTCTGTTTTCATGCTTTTTCTTTAATTTTTTCCTTTTGCAATCTTCAAAGTAATCATGTATTACCATAAAAGCTATTGAAACAGCATCAATTTTGGAGAAAATACTGAAGAAAAACAATTGCTTCTTCTCAGACTTCCTCTACTGACACATAGCCATCTCTCCTTGTCTGCCCTTAAGTTTTGCAATTTCCCTTCCTACAACTATGTTCTGATTAAATTGATCTTGTTGTAGTTTTTTTCCACTTTCAATTTATTTCTTTAACTTCATGTATTTATTTATAATATCACCTCCTAGACTACTTTTCTTACTATTTTAAAATAAAAGGACACCAGCTGGTATCCTTTCCTGAAATCACTGCTCTCCAAGCTGAAGTAATCTTCTCCCTTGATGAACTCACACTGTATTTTCAGATGCTGATATAGAATTTATCAATTTCTGACATCTTTTAGATACAGGGAGCTCGGGTGGCAAAGTCCATAGAGAATTGCACTGCTAACATATAAGTGGTGCCTCTCTTGTGGTTCAAACACATCAGTGGCTAAGGAGTGCTGCTCTCCTCTGCAACACCTGAGGTCTCTATGAGTACAAATTGCCTCGGAGACAACCAGTTATCTTAGGTACGGTGCATAACTGTATCTCCTGATTTCAGACAGTAAGCTTCTAAAAGGCAGAAATATCATGTATTATTAATGTAAAAATTACAAAATGGTGAGATCACAAATACCAAAATTTTATTTAAATTATTAATTAGTGAGAGAACCAGTAAGATGCTAAGATTTGTGCAAATGACAGTTAAACTTGTTGAGATTTATAATCTTTTCAAGAAAAAGTTAATTTGCTTTGCCATACATCAACAGGAGCTGTTTACATTATCATCCTTTTTCTACGGCTGAGCTTCCTATCCTCCAATGTTATAAGATGTCTAGTTAACAGAAGAGTGTCAAAGGTCATACCCCTATGAACCAGATACTCCCAAAGTGTTTTCTGCTAACAGCCAAGACTTTACTCAAAGGATGTCTAGTAAATGCTTTTGACAGTTTGTACATCTTGGACAAAATTTCCTGGTAGTATCCTTCCTAATTTTTCGTGAAACGTCTAAACCAGTACCTTTTGATATCATATTAGAAAACAATATATTACAAACACAGCTTTTAATAGGTATTACTCTTCTAACATAGAAAATATTAAATAACTTGGAAATCTGAGAAAAAAAATCCCTGCCATATTTAGATTAATCCAAGATGTATGTATTACTGTTTTCTGTTAAATCTAGGACTTATGTTCAATTTAAGTCTTTAACTTTATAACAATTTTTAGTAGTAGTATTTGGAAACTATGTTTTAGTTTCTGGGAATAGACAAATGAAATTCATCTGGTTTATATTACATTTACCACAGCAAATTGAATTATGATGGCCAATGAATTAACACCAGTTTTACAGAATAAAGTAAATCATGCTCTGTGCATTCTTAAAATGTTGTTATGACTGTTGTTACCTCAAACAATAGTTCTACTAAATGATTCAGAAAAGAATATTAATTTTCCTCCAATTTTTCAAGCATATTTATCCATAGACATCACTTTAATTGTACTACCTATAAAAACAAATGGTCCATAATTTAGAGAACCTACATGTAAGATAGGGAACTTTAGTGACACAGTCCATAAGGAGTTATGCTACCAAAACAAAGATGGTTCCTCTCTAGTGGTTTGAATATACCAGTGGCACCAAGAGAAAAAGATGAGCAGTCTTCTCCTATGCTATTTATAGCCTCAGAAAATCTATGAGAGAGTCAGCTATGAGTTAGCTGTAACTTAGCAGCAATGAGTTGAGATATATAACATAATAAATAAGAAACGTTTTGTCCTATGAAGTAAGATAGAGATTAAAAAAATTTCATT
>NW_006399758.1:33647724-33656828 GCF_000299155.1 Elephantulus edwardii | reverse complement strand
TCTCTCTCTCTCACACACACACACACACACACACACACACACACACACACACACACACACATTCTGAATTCCCTTAGAAAAATATCCCTATGTTTCCTTTTGATTAAAATGTGACCTACCACTATGGTTCTGTGTTTGTTAGCTGCACAATGCAATGCAATGTTTTCTCTACCAGCCCTGCGATTGATTATAGACCAGAACATTGTGGTTCATAGAGTTTTTATTGACTGGGTTTTGGTAGTAGATCAACAGACTTTTCTTCCTAGTCTATTTTAGTGTGAATGCTCTGCTGAAACTTGGTAAGCAGCATAGCAATACATATGTCACTTCGGGCAGGCAGATGATGACTGCATTTGAAGTACATTGACTGGGAGTCAAGTTTAGGTCTCCCATGAAGTGGGAGAATTTTCCCACTGAATTTCCTATTGGCTACTTCAAATTATTTTGTTTTGTGTACATTGTGTTTGTAAAAGGTAATTAAAAACAAGTTGTTGTTGTTATGTACCAAGGAGTTTGAACCAACTTATAGCTGAGCCTCTAGCAGGTTTTTCAGAGACTGTAAATAGCATGGGAGGAGATTGCCATCTTTCTCTTACAGACCAACCATTGGATTTGAGCCATGATCTTTCAGTTTGGCAGTACAACCCCTCACCACCCAGCCACCAGAGCTCCCTATTAAGTGAGTAGCATCCCACTATTTACCCTTACCCAGTGCCATGCAATTAAAAACAATTGGCTTACTTTTAAAACCTCTGGCTTTAGTGGTGTCCTGTGAGAAAGCAGAGAGGCAATGTCGGGAGATAGTGTTAACCAGCCTTGTTCCCTGTCTCTCTTGATCTCTCACAGGGACAGATGTCAAAGGAATTGTAGGTATAAGAAATGAGCCATGGGCTTTTCAGTCAATGCACACATCTCATTCCTGTTTATTAAAGAAAATGTTTCCTAGCTCTTTATGCCCCATCACCTTTTGGCAATCTTCAAATATTATTCAAGCATAATAAATATTCATGTTAATGGAATAGATCTATTTATTTGTATCATAATACTTATTTTATCCTCTTAGACAGCTGCCCAAGTAGGGTTATCATTCCAACACCCCCTTCAAGTGCACCTCCACTACATTTATGCAACTGCCTAACTGTTCCCAATGCACTTTCAATGCAGCATGTGGCGAAATATTTTCTGAGCTTCAATTCCACAGAAGTTATGAACATTTCACAGATTCAGAATCAGAACTTCAGAATCTGGAGACCTGAAAGATATTCAAATTGCAAATGAGAAGAGTTACAGATTTGCATACTAGAACTAGAAAAAGACTTAAATGTCTACTAAATCGAAAAATATCTCATAGCTACCCTAAAGGACAGTTGTTGTTAAGTGCCCTTGAGTTAAGTATGACTCATACCAACCCTGTACAGATCTAAACCCTGCCTTGACGGATGAAAATGATTCCAACTCATAGACTTGAGTAGGACTTCCACATAGGGTTACAAAGGCTGTAGTCTTTACCAAGGATACTGCCACATCTCTTTTCCAAAGAGCAACTGGCGAGTATGAACTGCCGATCCACAGCTGGAGGGTCACCTATGGGTTGATTCCAACTCAGTGGTACACAATAACAACAACAATATCATCATAATCATCCTGTAAGGAGCTCTGATGACCTAGTGGTTAATGATTTGGGCTACCAAACCAAAGGCAGGTGGTTTGAATCCACCAGCTGCTGTGAGAGAGAAAGATGAGCAATCTCCTGTGAGAATTACAGGCTTCTAGAAAAACCCCCTGCAGTGTCAGCTCTGCGTGGATTCTGACTCAGAGGCAACGAGAGAGAGAGAAGGATAAAGACAGAGAGGTATCCTCTGTTGGGGAGGGAGCTTCACTTCTGTGATAATTGTAAGAAGTTGTGCTGCCAACCCAAAGGCAGACGATTTGAAACCACTCGCTGCTTTGCCAGAGAAAGTTAACTAATCTCCTCCTGTGCAATTTACTGCCTCTGAAAACCTGCCCTTTGGTCATTTATGAATCAATTCGACTCGACGATACCTAACAACATTTGGACAAAGAATGAAGATAACAGAAGAATCATTGCCCTAAGTTGAAATATTGGAGAGGAGTACTGAGTGTCTCATGGACTGCTAAGCACACCCCGAGCCTGCTTCTCCTCTGCGTCCTGCACCATGACCTACAGTGAGCGCACCGTCATCGCCATCAAGCCGGACGGCGTGCAGCGAGATCATCAAGCGCGTTCAGCAGAAAGGATTCCGCCTGGTGGCCATGAAGCTCCTTCAGGCCTCTGAGGAACACCTGAAGCAAGGACTTCATTGACCTGAAAGGCCGCCCATTCTTCCCGGGGCTGGTGAAGTACATGAACTCAGGACCAGTTCATGGTATGGGACAGGCTGAATGTGATGAAGACCGGGCGAGTGATGCTTGGAGAGACCAAGGCAGCAGATTCTAAGCCAGGCACCATTCGTGGCGACTTCTGTATTCAAGTTGTCAGGAACATCATCCAGGGTAGTGATTCAGTAAAAAAGTGCTAGGAAAGAAATCGGTCTGTGGTTTAAGCCAGAGGAACTGATTGACTACAAACCTTGTGCCTATGACTGGACCTGTGGCTAAGAGGTGGACAACAGCAGTGTCCTCCTGGTTTAAGACTGCTCCATGCGACCCTGTACACAGCTTTTATTCCAGGCTTGGAAATGGGAGGACTGAGGATGCTTTTCTAAAGCACATTTACTAATAAAGCCTTTGGAAACTGGGGGGGGGCTTGGGGGGCGGTTGGGAGTACAAACAAGTCTATGTTGGAGAAAGTACAACCAGGGAGCTCTTTAGACGCAAAGATGGTGAAACTTTGTCTCACATGCACCGGAAATGCTGTCACAAGGGACGAAAAAAACCCCACAAAAAGAAGATCCTCACCATGATGGATTGATATGGTGACTTTAGCAATGGGCTCGAGCATGTCTCAGATTGTGGGGATGATGTAGGATTGGGCAAGGGTTAGATCTGTTCATAGAATAAAGAGAGCTCTGTTGGCCTTGTGGATAGAAAGTTATGCTACCAAGCCAAAGGTGGGTGATTTTAATCGGCAGCCCTCAGGCTTGGTTTTAATTCTTTAATTGTTCAAACATTCTTCTAAGTGGTATAACACTGGTCTGTCAACTGACTGTACAGAGGTAACTCATGGTTGCTGTGATGCTAAACACTATGACACTGATGTGTCAAATGCGATAATGGTCACCCATGGGGGACAGTGTTTGGCGGAGCTTCCCGATTAAAACAAGGTTGGAAGCAGGAGTGGCATCCACTTCTGAAATAGCTTGCCTCCAGAAACTCTATGAACTTAGAGAAATGATGAAAGTTAAACAAATGTTCAGATCTTTCATTTACAGTGTCTGACGGCACTTAACAACACACACAATGCAGACTTCCAGATATGGCCCAACTATGTCAGGGTTGGAAAATTAAAGGACCAGAGAAAGAGAGGAAGACCTTCAATGAGATAAATTGAACTTAAGCATGGCAGATATTATGAGGATGGCACAAGATAGGGCAACACTTTGATCTAATAGTGCTTATTGAGTCACTGTGAGTGGTAGGTGACTCAATGGCACCTAACATCAGGGTTCTTATTGTTTCTATCAAGTTGGCTCTGATTGATTTCAACCTTATAAATAATAGGATGAAATATTGCCTAATCCTGAGCTGTTCTCGTGATCCTAGATATGTTTTCCACAGTGTTTTCACTGGATAATTTTTAGAAGTAAATCATCAGACTTTTCTTCTTAGTTTGTCTTGGTTTATGAGCTTAATCTTAGTCTAGACTATATTTGAAATACAGGTATCACAGCAATATGTAAGCCGCTATATAGTTCCACAAAATGGCAGATAGGTGATGGTGTTTGAGAGTGAAGCAGACCTATCATGTGCCCACTACTTTGACATCATAGCACACCTAAGTCTTTCTTTCCTTTGTTAGAGATAAGCAAGCCTATTGTAAGAATGTGTCACTACTAGGAAAGTAAAACTTCTCTGGAAAACTTTCTAATTCCACAGCAAGACAACAAAAAAAAATTGGCCAAGGTTTATAATATTTGTATTTCAAGAAGAGTGCAGCAAGAATTTATATTTTGATTTTAGAAATAAACCTTACAAAATATTTGTACAGTAAAATTCAACTTTCCAATCTTTCTGTACCATTCCTGAACATCACTGTTTGGCCTTCCTGTATTATTTAAGAAAAGTCTATTCCGAAGGTATGTCTCAAGAATTCTCTTTATGACATTAGGAAAGAGGGTTATTCGCTCTACTCTCTAATGTGATGTTAATGATAGTTAACTGTGTGACCCAGAGATACAGCGGAAATGAATTTATTGTGTAGGAGTATGCATACTTGCATGCTCACTGTGAATACCGGGCCTTAAAGATACCACTTCTTGTTTGTATTATTAAATCAGCAGAGCAGAGGCCACCTGCGAAGCTAAGACTTCCTTTCTTCCCAGCAAAGACTCTAACAGTTCTGTGAGGCTGTGTAATTTCCTAGGGCTGCATGACTGTTCACCATAAACTTGGTGGCTTAAAATTACAGAGATGTATTCTTTCACATTTCTGGAAGCCAGAAGTACAAAATAAAAGGTGTCAGTAAAGTTGCTCCCTCCTGAGAGCTCTGAGTAAAAACCACTTCCACTCTGTCCAAATCTCTGGTAGGAATTATCTTTGGCATTCCTTGACAATCTTTGGCTTGTAGATGCATCGCTGCAATCTCTGCCTTTGTCTTCACAGGACTTTCCCATGTGTCTCAACTTTCTTATGAGCCCACCTTAAATCCAAAAAATTTAATCTTGACATCCTTATCCTAATTATAGCTGCAAAGACCATTATTCCAGGTGAGTTTCTATCCCGAGCTTCCAGATAGACGTATCTTGTGAGGGACACTATCCACTCTTACCACAGAGCACTACCCTACATCCCCCTAGTTACCAAATAAGTTCCCATTGGGTTCAATGACATCTTTCAGCCACAGATGCTGATTTATGGAGGTCATTCTGATTTTGCTTTTTTTTAATTTTTTTTTTTTAGCTAGCAATTACTAGCATATTATCACAGTTAGAACTGAAATGTGAAATTTGGAAGTCCCTTGTACTCTAACCCAGAATATAATACTTTGAGATCTTATCTTAGCAATGTCTATTGAAAAGAAGGGATTAGTATTTCATCATAAACCATAAATTTGACTATGAGAACATAGGTAATCTTTACAGCTGAATTATTGTAATCCTGATCTCAAGATATCCCAGTAGGCAAAGAGACCCTTGGGGATTCTCGACAACTGAAAAACTTGATGTTGCTATTTACACCAAGTTTTGTTGTCTTGACTAATGATGCGATGCTGAAGGAAATAATTGTACTTATGTGGCTCTGCTGATGTCTTTTCTTGGTTTTAGAGGACGGGCTGGGTATCTCTGAGATGACTTCTAGACTGAGCTAACTTTGCCTGAACTGCTGTAGACTGCAGCTTTGTTCAGTATCTTGTTTGTAAGCCAGTGGGAAGCAAAGAATAGTCATCTTGCAAAAAAAAGTATTTGTTCTATGCCAGTGAGTTAAGCATGCTGAGATAGTTAACAGAATGTAACACATATGCTCATTTTAAAGCATGAGAAGAAAACTACCTGAAAGTACAGAAGTCACACTGTCATTTTCTAGGGAGCAAAGATTCAGGATTGTACATCTATGTGAGGAACTTTTACTTTAAGATTCAGCAGGGTCCTGAAAATACAGGGTAGTTGTGGGCATAGTTCAATGATGATTACTTTTATCAAACACAGTGTATGGGAATGATTATATGAAACATAATATAAATGAAAGAAAGTATGAAACACAATGTGTAAGAGTTTTATATGCAAGCCAATATAAAATGAGGGGGATTACATAATCATTAATTTAGCAGTAAGATGAAAGAATAATTTCTCAAGTCACCATCAGTATAATAAATGACACAAACCTGTGTCTTCTTGAGCCTGTGTTCAAGAAGCGTCAAAGAATGTGGCTTAGTTCTTGTAGACCATTTGAGAGCCTAGTGTGCTCACTCACACTGTCATTGACACAGGATATTTATTTATTTAATATTTATGTAAAGAATGTCTTAGTGAGAGCTTCTATTTCTATAAAATCAAAACATATTTTTCACATCTCCCCATTTATTTTAATTTAAAAAAATGTGTTGTGGAGAGGACCTCAGGATCACCGTGAATAGAATCACCAGGAATTGAATGTGTCATTTTGAACACAGGTCTCTGCACAAAGAAGGTCCTTGACACCACAGAACCAGTGGAGCTCTCCGAGGGCAGGGACTAGAGATGCTTGGAGGAAACAAGGACTTTGCTCCAGAATAATGGAAATAGAGATTTCCCCTGGATTGGGTACCCTGAGTCTGGAGTTCTAGACTCCTAAATGGTAAGAATATATTTCTGTTTGTTTAAAACAAAAGTGGTAAAATACATATAACAAAGATATTTACTAATTAAAGTATACAATTCAACGACATTAATTTCATCCACAGTATTTTACAACCGTCACCATTACCCATATTTGAAACCTTTTCTATCCCCATGACCAGAAACTCAGTAGTTACTGAGCAAGAACTTTTCATTCTTCACTTTTTTTCTCTCACAACAGCTGATAACCACTACTCTATCATGGTTTCTATGCATTTTTCCAGTCTAGATGTTTCATATAAATGGACTAATGTTTGTACTTTCATGTCTGAGATTGCATTCAGCATGGTGTTTTTCAAGGTTCACCCATACTGTACCAAGGTTCATAACTTCATTCTCTGTGACTAAATAATATTCTATTGTATATGCAAACTAATTTTATTGATTCATTCACCATCTATTGATGAACATGTATATACTGTTTTAAACTTTTTACTATTATGACTAATGCTTTCATAAACATTAGTGCCCAAATAGCTGTATATAACATGTTGAGGAACTTAAATTATTTTCCACAATAGTTGATTATTTCACATTTCCTACCACCTAGACTCATCAGCAAACTATGTTACAAAGATGATACAAACTTGCTTGCTGAAGGCAAAGTGGATTTGAAGTACTAACTGAAGAGTAAAGATGATAACCTTCAATAAAGATTACATCTCAATATAAAGAAAACAAAAATCCAGCAAGTGGGTTCACATGTTATAACAAGTAAACATGATAAACAGAGAAAAAAATATTAAAGACTGAGGTTGTCGATGATTTTATTTTACTTGGATCCACATTAAAAACCCATGAAAGCAGCTATCAAGATATCAAGATATACTGTATTGGGCGGATCTACTGTCAAAGACTTCATTGAAATGAAAAAGAACAAGAATGTTGGTTAAAATACTAAGGTGCACCCGACCCAAGCCAAGGTGCTTAATTTGTTTATTAAGCATTTGAAAGCTGGATAGTATATAAGGAAGATCAAAGAAGAGTCAGGAAGGATTGTGAGATGAACAGGATTAGATTTGAATCACACACACACACACACACACACACACACACACACACACACACAATCATTATGTTGTCAGAGCCAACACCATGACACCTAACAACACTTTTCTAAATAATGAGAAAGAGATTCCTGTTCATTAAAGCCACCTCATGTAGTATTTCTGCTAGAGGCAAAGACTGATTCTATTTGAGATATTTAAGTATCATATAGACTCAATGACATAAAATTTCAATTTATATAGTGCACATTTAGCATCATGCTAAATGGAACTCATTAAAACAAATGGAATGTACCAGAAAGGTTTCTACAGAACAAGGTGTTCCTCATAAAAGCCCATGGCCTCTAAAGTTCTTTTTCTCTTCTGAATTGATAGCCTTATTTTGGGCACCAAACCAAGTTCCGGTTAGAGTTTCATCATCTTTTGGTCCCAATCTTATCACAGTTTATATTTTGAAAAAGAAATGCATAAAACTGAAAGATAGTATTTTTTTTCTTTTGCTCACAGGAAACATGCATTGTGTTTTTCACTGGAAAATTTTGGTTCTTGAATTGCTTGACGTCACAACTGAACTCCTGTTCTGAAATCTTTAAAAGTCTGATTAAAGTTCTTCAGAATTCACAGTACAAAAAGCAAAGGCTTAATATTTTGTGTTGTTTTTTTGGTGTTTTTTTTTAATCCTCATTCAACAGAATCCAAGTTACCTCAGGTCAATATAAAGGAAATGACTTAAACCAATTATTAAATTTGTGTCAGGTCTTCTGGAATGAAGTAAATTATTTATGTCTGAATATTTCATGAGCTTAAAGGCTGAAACAGAGAAATGGTTTTGAAAATCCAAACCATTGAGGAATTAATGTTGTAGTTTCTTTGGTTTCCCTTCTGGAAAGCCATTGAAAGGTTACAGGCACACATCTGTGGTTGAGGTAAAAACCACTAATGGGACAGTGCCATATACTTCCCCCCATCTTATCTAGAAAAAGCTGAAACGTGGTCTTCATTGACTTTGAAAGGATTGTTATGCTTCAATTTCCAGTATATGGAAAATTTGGCTTATAGCTGAATGAGGATAAATTTTCATTCGTAAATTCACGAATGAGTAATAACCAAGTATTGCTGTCAACCAGGTAGAACTTGACAGCGTTGAAGAAATTTTCAGCTGTGGTAAATCTAGTAAGGAGTCTTTGGTTATGCAAATTATAAACATATTTGCCTTCTAACCTAATATTTGGAGGTTCATGTCCATCTAAGGTTCCTCCAAAGAAAGCCATGGTGATCTACTTTCAAAAATACCATTGAAAACCCTATGAGGCAAAGTTCTGCTCTGACCACCATTGTTGTTGTGTACCATTGAGTTGGAACTGACCCATACCTGACCCTCTGGTGGGTTTTCAGAGGCAGTTAATCACATGGAAGGAGATTACCCATCCTTCTCCTGCAGAGCAGCTGGTGGACTTGAACCCCAGGCCTTTGGGATTGCAATGCAGCTTTTTACCACTAGACCACCCAAGTTCCCTTGTGGACTCCTTTCTAGTAGTCATCTTTGAACCCTCCTATCTCTCAGTCTTACTCCCAATATCCAGTTGCTGTATGGTTATGTACC
>NW_006399758.1:33635744-33643894 GCF_000299155.1 Elephantulus edwardii | reverse complement strand
AGAAAATACTGAAGAAAAACAATTGCTTCTTCTCAGACTTCCTCTACTGACACATAGCCATCTCTCCTTGTCTGCCCTTAAGTTTTGCAATTTCCCTTCCTACAACTATGTTCTGATTAAATTGATCTTGTTGTAGTTTTTTTCCACTTTCAATTTATTTCTTTAACTTCATGTATTTATTTATAATATCACCTCCTAGACTACTTTTCTTACTATTTTAAAATAAAAGGACACCAGCTGGTATCCTTTCCTGAAATCACTGCTCTCCAAGCTGAAGTAATCTTCTCCCTTGATGAACTCACACTGTATTTTCAGATGCTGATATAGAATTTATCAATTTCTGACATCTTTTAGATACAGGGAGCTCGGGTGGCAAAGTCCATAGAGAATTGCACTGCTAACATATAAGTGGTGCCTCTCTTGTGGTTCAAACACATCAGTGGCTAAGGAGTGCTGCTCTCCTCTGCAACACCTGAGGTCTCTATGAGTACAAATTGCCTCGGAGACAACCAGTTATCTTAGGTACGGTGCATAACTGTATCTCCTGATTTCAGACAGTAAGCTTCTAAAAGGCAGAAATATCATGTATTATTAATGTAAAAATTACAAAATGGTGAGATCACAAATACCAAAATTTTATTTAAATTATTAATTAGTGAGAGAACCAGTAAGATGCTAAGATTTGTGCAAATGACAGTTAAACTTGTTGAGATTTATAATCTTTTCAAGAAAAAGTTAATTTGCTTTGCCATACATCAACAGGAGCTGTTTACATTATCATCCTTTTTCTACGGCTGAGCTTCCTATCCTCCAATGTTATAAGATGTCTAGTTAACAGAAGAGTGTCAAAGGTCATACCCCTATGAACCAGATACTCCCAAAGTGTTTTCTGCTAACAGCCAAGACTTTACTCAAAGGATGTCTAGTAAATGCTTTTGACAGTTTGTACATCTTGGACAAAATTTCCTGGTAGTATCCTTCCTAATTTTTCGTGAAACGTCTAAACCAGTACCTTTTGATATCATATTAGAAAACAATATATTACAAACACAGCTTTTAATAGGTATTACTCTTCTAACATAGAAAATATTAAATAACTTGGAAATCTGAGAAAAAAAATCCCTGCCATATTTAGATTAATCCAAGATGTATGTATTACTGTTTTCTGTTAAATCTAGGACTTATGTTCAATTTAAGTCTTTAACTTTATAACAATTTTTAGTAGTAGTATTTGGAAACTATGTTTTAGTTTCTGGGAATAGACAAATGAAATTCATCTGGTTTATATTACATTTACCACAGCAAATTGAATTATGATGGCCAATGAATTAACACCAGTTTTACAGAATAAAGTAAATCATGCTCTGTGCATTCTTAAAATGTTGTTATGACTGTTGTTACCTCAAACAATAGTTCTACTAAATGATTCAGAAAAGAATATTAATTTTCCTCCAATTTTTCAAGCATATTTATCCATAGACATCACTTTAATTGTACTACCTATAAAAACAAATGGTCCATAATTTAGAGAACCTACATGTAAGATAGGGAACTTTAGTGACACAGTCCATAAGGAGTTATGCTACCAAAACAAAGATGGTTCCTCTCTAGTGGTTTGAATATACCAGTGGCACCAAGAGAAAAAGATGAGCAGTCTTCTCCTATGCTATTTATAGCCTCAGAAAATCTATGAGAGAGTAAGCTATGAGTTAGCTGTAACTTAGCAGCAATGAGTTGAGATATATAACATAATAAATAAGAAACGTTTTGTCCTATGAAGTAAGATAGAGATTAAAAAAATTTCATTAAAAATATATGTATGCCAAAAAAAAAATATATGTATGCCTACATGTCAGGCAAAAATTTTTCAGATCTTCAAATGCATTCTGAGCATGACATGGAAATAACCTGATAAATAGAAAGCTATAATATCATGGCTCATGTAAAAACAGCAAGGGATATGTAGAGATGGCCATATCTGACTTTTACCAACTTCACAAAGGAGAACTGTCCCCATCAACAACATCAACAACACAGAACCAATTCCTGTGAGGCTGATCAGACATGCCCCCGGCACTCCCACACCTCTTCCTACTCATCTCAACACCAATGGTACTGCTTTACTGGGTACAAAACCCAATGTGATCACGCACAGACCCACAGAACCATATTAGAACTCAAGAGATTAATTCAGGTTAGTAGCAGTATACTCTCAGTCAGGACAGCTTCCAAAATGTGCTCACAGGTACATCAATCAGCCTTGAGCCTTGAGCTAATTATGGCTCTCCTCTTCCTCCTCCACCCTAAGCCTCCAAAAAACTTGGGCAAAGGCTTTTAGATTTGGCTTGATGGAGGTTAGGGTCTGGAATCCATGTGGGGAGTGTTCAGAAGCAGTTTGAACATACAGAGGTTTTGATTTGTGGTTCTGGTGAGACTCTAGAGCACTGTTTACTGACCATTGGCTGTGTATTTGTATTTGGCCTCCTATTAAAAAAGGCATTTATTCACCACTAAGGATCTGGAATCCAGATGGGGAGAATTCTGAAGCAGTCTGACTCTACAGAGGTTTTTATTTCTGGTTCTGGTGAGACTCTGGGGCATTGTTTACTGGCCTTTGGCTGTGGGTTGATTGTATTCAGTCTCCTATTCAAAAGAGCATATATTCACCAGTAAGGGTCTGGAATATACATGGGTAGTATTCTGAAGCACTCTGACTCTACAGAGGTTTTGATTTCTGGTTCAAATACAATAATGGTTACTCATGGTGGACAGTGTTTGGTGGAGCTCCCCTGATTAAAATAAGCTTGGGAGTAGAAGTGGCATCTACTTCTGAAATAACTTGCCCCCGGAAACTTTATGAACTTGGAGAAATGATGAAAGTTATGCAAGTGTTCAGGTCTTTCATTCACAGGGTTGCTATGAGTCATCTACAACTCGACACCAAGTTAACAACAACAACAGCAGCAGTCCTAAGATCAGCTCTGCCTCATGTAGTGTCTCTGGTCCTCTTCTTCGCCCATGACTCCTGCTGCTCTTGTAGGTGTAACTGGTGCATGGATCTCTGGCCCCAAAGAGTGCACACAGCATACCTGTTTCTTCTTTGCTAGATGTGAAATTCTCAAATTCTGCTTCACAACCCATTGAATTTAATGGCAAGACTAGCCAATCCCCTTGTGGATAGGCTAACGTACCCTAGTCTCATATTCTTGCCCATCTACATGATAAAGTCATCGAGTGATTAGGGAAGCCATTTTGAACAATATACTCCACAGCTGATTTACACTCTCACTTAAAAGGTGAAGAGTCAGCGAAAGAGAGGAAGACCCTTAACAAGATGTCACAGTGCTTGTAGATAGCAATGGGCTCAAGTGTGTCAGACATCATGAGGATGGCACAGGATAAGCGGGGTTCAGGTCTGTTGCTCATACTCAACTCCCAGGGCCTAATAACAACACTAATTATGATAACTATTCTCTGTACTGTGCTGTTTTCCTGGAATGTGAACTAAATATCATAAACCAATGTAGAATTCATGTGCTTGGCTGCTAATGTCAACACTGGCAGATCAAAATTATCTGGTGGTTTTGAAGGAGAAAAGAACCAGCAATTGGATCTCATAAAGATTATGACCTAGACAATTCCGTGGAATAGTTTTACTCTGTCATAAGAGTTCTCATGAGTTGAAGACTGAATGGAACCCAATAACAATGTCATGGATTGGGTTTTATGTTTACACATGTATGATATAAAAAGATATAATGTGGAAGCTAGTCCCCCATGACCTGACAAATCAAATAGTGGAATTAGGGTAGAAAGGAACACTCATTAATCCTTTCACAGCCCTATCAGGAGAATTTTCTTAGGATTCATGAGGACACAGTGTGTCTGTACTATAGAGAGCTTCTTGACACTGAAAAAGGCCAAGGTATATGAAGATTTCCAAAGAACACTAGGCCAACCTGACAGATGCTGAAGGAAATGAGAGAGAGAGAGAGAACACATTCCTTAGAGCGGGCACCTTGAATTTGGATTCCTATTCTCCTAAAAACTGCTGTCAAGGACCTATCCAAAGTGCTAAAAAGCAATAATGTCAGTTTAAAGACTCAGGTGAACCTGATCCAAGCCATTGTATTTTCGATTGATTCTTGTGCATTTGAAAGTTGAAGAATGAGCAAGGAAGACTAAACAATTGATATCCTTGGATTGTGATGTTGGTGAAGAACATGAATATCCATGGGCTGACAAAGGAACAAGGAAGACTATCCTGGAAGAAGTACAACCAGAGTGTTTCTTAGAGGCAAGAATGGTGAAACTTCTCTCGTGCTTTGGACATACTTTCAGGAGGTTATTCTGAATAAGAGAGAGGGTTAGATAAAGAGAAGATGACCCTCAAAAAGATGGATTGACACAATGACAGTAAAAACGGACTCAAGCATTTTGGAGATAGTTAAAATTTTGCAGGACAGGGCAAGATTGAGTTCTGTTGATTATAGGATTATTATGAGTAGCAGTAGGGAGGTCTAGTGGCCTAGTGGTAAGGATTTGCATGGCATTCTCAAAGACACCTTAGAATGCACTTGCTGCCCATGGGAGAACAATGGACAATTTCCTCCTGTGTGATTTACTATCTATGAAAACCCACTGGATGGTCAGCTATGGGTTGATTCTCAATCAAGAGTACACAACCACCACAACAACTTGAGTCATAGTTGACTTTATGACATCTAAAAACAACAGCACAAATTGTAAGAATATAAATTTGTTAAAGTCATCTACCTGCAATATCTCTATTACAATAGCTCTTGATATCTAAGAAAAATAACAAGAATTTCAGTTGTCATTAAAAGACCAGATCCAGCCTAATACAGGATCAAATGATAGTATAATTGAGTCAGATTTGACTAATTAATATGTTTCTTTAACTAATTAAAGGTCAATACGAGTTACTGCTTTTTTTTTTTTTGCTTTATAAGAAAACTCTTATATTCCAGTTTAAGAAACTTCTCACAACTGATTTCCTGCCCGATTTTGACTGTGTTGTAGAACACAACCACAGAGCCTGCTTAAATAAAAACAAAGGAAGTTTTGTGTGGAATGAAGACAGTCTGGACCCAGAAAATGTTCCATAGTCACAGAGTGAAAATGATCTCACTGCCAGAAAATGAAGGATACAGTTTTGTAAGATTAAAGCAGGAACTGAAAATTACCACATTCATAATTGTATAAAAGACCATCAAGAGAGTAAAAGGAAGGATATCCAGAAACAAAACTTTGGCATGAATAGGCAAATAACACATACATGGAATTACATGTTTGGTTAAATGTACAAGCCATCCGATTTATTACAGGGTGGACCAAGAGGGCAGTGGGCAGAATCTTCTAGTAATCTATTAGTAGAATTAACTCTTCACCATTGTCTTTTTCTGGAGGTCCATTTAAAAAATCTATAAACAATGCTGTAGAAAAATCTCTTGGGCATAGTTCTCACATCACATCATCTGTTTGATTATAGTGGAAGAAACTTTCTTTGGGATCAAATTTTCATATCCTATGGCTACCAGTCCTCAGAGAAAAAGAGAGTCTCTTTTTAGGATATATGGTTTAGCATCAAAATCGAAGAATTCTTTGAAAATATGGCTTTCAAAATTCAGCATGGATTCTAGACCCATGCTAAGACTTTAAAATGAAATTATGGCTTCACTTTTAGACTATTCTATTTATATGCAAAAAGTGCTTATGATTTCACAAATTTATACAACTGACACACAGACCTAGTCATATGGTAAATGACAATTTCTGTACGAAAATTGGCTTGTGTTACCCTCATTGTTAATGCTGCTTAGAGGTTTTTGAGGAGCTAAGACTATAGGTCATCTTCACAGAGTCTTGGAAGCAATTTCTAATTAATGTTGATGGTAGAAGTGGGAGTGTGCTCGAAGGCAGAAGCTGTTGCAAAGAAGTGGCAGGGGACCATTTCTAAGCCATCAAACTCACCTCAAGACTAACTGAGACTAATTGGCAATGTTTGATGAAGGGAAAGAGAAAATAGATACCAAACATGAGAGTAAAAATCAGAAATCCATTCATGTGTTTATTCTATGAATATTGAGCTATTACTATGGAGCAATACATCTGAGAGCTGGACGATGAATAATGATGACAGAAGAAGAAATGATGCCTTTGAGCTGCAGTGTTGGGGAAGAGCCCTGAACATCCCATGGGTGACCAAAAGAACAAACAAATATGTCTTGAGAGGGTGCAGCCAGAGTGCTCTTTGAAGGCAACGATGATGAGACTTCACCTCACAAACTTTGGACATTTTGCTAGGAGGGGTTATTCCTTGGAGAGGGACATGATGCTTGGAAGGGTGGAGGGTCAGTGAAGGAGAGGAAGACCCTTGACCAGGTGAATTGACACAGTGAATGAGCTCTAATGTGTCAGAGAGTGTAAAGATGGCATAGGATAGGTCAGGGTTCAGATCTGTTGTTCACTAGGCGTCTTTGAGTCATACTCAACTCAGTGGAACAACAACTATGGAGCAGACACTGTAACAAAATGTTTAGTAATAATAAACACAGATTAAGTGTCTGAGACAAGTAGTTATACCTCTGTGGTACTGGGATACCAACTGAAATATTCCAAATTACCTGTCTATTCCAGGAAGTTTGGAGGACTGTTGCCTGGCAACTGACTGGAAGAGATCAAGAAAGGTGATCTAACAGGATATGGAAACTATCAAACAATATCATTAATACCACATGCAAACAAAATACTTCCAAGAATCATTTAAATAGGACCAGAACAGTACATAGAGAAATGACAGATAGTTAAGCTGTATGTTATTTTATTTGAGATTCTCTTTGCTAAAGAATTCTGTTATTTGGGATTCTCTTTGCTAAAGCATAATTACAAGCAGAAAAAAGTTACATGGGACAAGATCAGGACAGTATGTTGTTCTTAGGTGTCATTGAGTCAAGTATTACTTATAGTGACCCGATGAACAACAGACCTGAACCGTGTCCTATTCTGTGTCTTCTTCATCATCTGTGATACACTTGAGCATATTACTGCAATCACTGTGTCACTCTATCTCACCCAGAGTCTTCCTCTCTTTTTCTGACCCTCTATCTTTCCAAGTGTGGTGTTCCTCTCCAAAGAATAGCCTCTCCTAGCAACATGCCCCAAGAATATGAGACTAAGCTTTGTCATCCTTGCCTCCAAGGAGCATTTTGGCTGCCCTTTCTTGAAGACATATCTGTTTGTTCTTTTGACCGTCTATGGGGTAGGTATTCAACTCTTCTCCAACACCACAGCTCAAAGACATCAGTAAAGAACACGTAAATAAGGCCTCCCTCTTCTCTGGGAGACCAGGGAGTACTGGGATAAGAGCTAGGATGGAGTAAACACCAGAGATGTATTGAACACAGTATTTCATAATTTTTTTAAAAGTGAGTTTTATCTTAAACCACAACTCAAATGGTTTTCTGTGTGAATTTTTGCCTGATATAATTCTTGCATCTGAGAAAGAGATTACAAATGTCATTCTGTAGAATAGTTAAGTGAAATACTACAACAAAATGCAGAAAGAAAGGGGGTTTTACAAGACACAAAATCTATACAAGGATGGATTTTCTGTGACTGGAGTGGTGGGAATGAATGTGTTTGAGATGGCTAGGTTGGTACAGGATAGAATGGCATTTAGGGCTCTTGTACATAGGGTGGCTATGAGTCACAAGTGACTTGATGGCACATAACAACAACATCTAGTAAAATGCATAAGTTTTAAGACTTATAAAAAAAAAAGCTCCCAACATTCTAAACAAAACAGTAATATTACCATGTGAATTGTATTTGGCTTTAAAAATAAGTGAAAGAGAAAAATGTCTGTATAAGGTAAATCCACATAACTACGAGATATCATCTCACCCCAGTCAGAATAGCAAAATTTAATAGAACAGCAATCAACAAATGCTGGCGAGGTTGTGGAGAAACTGGAACCCTTATTCACTGTTGGTGGAAGTGTAAAATGGTTCAACCACTGTGGAAGGTGGTATGGTGCTTTCTCAAAAAGTTGCAAATAGAGGTACCATTCAACCCAGCAATTCCACTACTGGGAATATACCCCAAAGAGACCATAACTGACATCCAAG
>NW_006399758.1:33634772-33635314 GCF_000299155.1 Elephantulus edwardii | reverse complement strand
GGAGTTTAGGGCTGTTGTACATAGGGTCGCTATGAGTCGCAGGCGACTCCACGGCACATAACAACAACAACAACAACATTCCAGTAGGATTAGGACATTTACATTTCTTTCAATTTACTTACCTTTCTGATCTTTAAAATAGTAATCATTTATTGAATATATTTGTTTGAATCTGATAGAGTTTTTTGCCTGTATTATTTTTATTTCTCATTATGAAATGATTGTGCTAAGACTCACTCAACTTTCCTTCATTTCCAGACTGAGCAGGGATGAGAGATAATTCTAGTTATTAGGAAGGTTTCCTCCAGTGTTAAGCCAATGGAAAGAACTTTGACATATAACCAAGGAGAGACAACAGTTAATTATAATGAAACTGTTGTGCCATTGGGTTGACTATTATTCATAATCAACTTTATGAACAACAGATCTGAACCTTGACCTATCTTGCCCCATCCTCACCATTTCTGATGTGGCCCAGCCCATTGTTACAGTTGTTATGGCAATTTATCTTATTGAGGATCTTTCACTGATCCTGTCAATTT
>NW_006399758.1:33569446-33634672 GCF_000299155.1 Elephantulus edwardii | reverse complement strand
TTCACAATAGCAAGGAGTTGGAAACAACCCAGGTGCCCATCAACAAACGAATGGGTAGAGAAGCTGTGGTATATTCACACAATGGAATACTATGCTGCACTGAAAAATGAGGAACTCATTCAATATTATTCAAAATGGGTGAGCCTGGAGGACCTTATGCGGAGTGAAATATCTCAGTCATAAAAGGACAAATACTTTATGGTGCCATTGTTGTAAAACAGGACTGACCTTGGTGGTGGGGGGAGACTGAGAAAGATGTGTTCAATAATGTATATTGCACTGAAACAGATGAGGGAGAGAACTATTTAAAGGCGACATTTGATTAGGTATTTTTGTCATGACAAGAGTCCAGAGCGAAGGCTGCATAGTGGAGTGGAGCTGGGGGGGGCGGTGGGATTGTAAAACAATGAAAGAATTTTTCTTTTAGTTTTCCAAGAGGGTAGTGTACTGGGGGGAGGGTTGGGAGGGAAGAAAAGTCTAACAATGAATGAATGGAAATCCAAAGTCTCTGTAAATGTTCATTGAAATGAATAAAAAAAATACCAAAAATGGTAAATCCACATCAGCAAGCTTATGAAGAC
This sequence comes from Elephantulus edwardii, assembly GCF_000299155.1. Lineage (NCBI taxonomy): Eukaryota > Metazoa > Chordata > Mammalia > Macroscelidea > Macroscelididae > Elephantulus > Elephantulus edwardii. The sequence goes on along the minus strand of NW_006399758.1, from coordinate 33,634,091 downwards.
AGCTGTAATGCTATACTTAGAAAATGCAAGTTTTTTTAAATAATTTTAATGAGCATTTACAGAGATTTTGGATTTCCATTCATTCATTGCTGTACTTCTCTCCCCGCCCAGCCTCCCCACCCCCAAGTTCACTCCTCTCTTTCAAAAGTAAAAGAAACACTCCTTCCCTGGTACACAATCCCCCCGCACCCCTCCCATCGCCCCAAGTACATTACACTATGCAACCTTAATTGTGGACTCTTGTGATAACCATAATACTGTATCATATATCGCTTTTAAATTATTCACTCCCTCATCTGTTTCAGTGCAGTATACACAATTTATCCAGTTAGAAAATGCAAGTTTTTTTTTAAAAAGAAAAAAATTCAGATGTTTCTTTTGTAAGAGAAAAGATAAGAATTAAGAAACCTGCAATTACTCGCCCCTTACCAACATGGTTAGATCCCAAAAACCATGTTGAAAAGCAATGCTCTGTAAATACACATGCTGTGTAAATATAATTCTGTGTAAATGACCACATTAGATCACTAAATGTAGGATAACTACATCATTACATAACTTCTAAATTAAGTCGTCTATGAAATACCAAATTACACCATTTCACAATTGCTAATATATCATTACCACCGAGAGTCACAATCTAGCTAAGGTGGTACATAACCTTACTCATCACAGCCAGTGTTACTCTTGACTTGTACCTCAGTGGCAGACATGCATTACTAATGTATATAATAGACAGTAAAATTTTAAAACCTTACAAAGGGGAAATGTTGGATAACAATAAGTGAAATAGGTATACTGATTTCACTATATACAATCATTAGAGTCAAAGAAAGATTTTCAACCCTTTGTTCATTTTGAGTAGACTTGGAGCCAGAGAGTAATTACAGCTAATTATGCATACTGACAGAGAGAAACATTGTAAAACTATAGCATTGCTTTAGTGATGAACAGGAAACATTTTCAGAATGATAGATATTCAAGCAATTTTAATAGGCTGACATTCAAGTATGAGATTTTAGAACAAGGGGACATTGGATTGCTGAATGATATTCAGATTGAAGAGTAAGAAAATTAGTAGACACAGGCCAACTCATGGGTTAGAAATGACTACTTACTATGTTAACTTTGCAAAAGATTATTTGTTTCTATTATGTCTAAAATGGGGATAATTTAGCTGTGAAATGACAGGGGATTGATAAGATCCTTAATAATAAATTAAAAATATTTATCCTATTTATGAATAACGGATTATGAGAAAGAGCTGAAGCTGTTCTCACATATTACCTCATGATGGAACACCATAATTCCCCAAATTAAGATAAAATTATGTGGAAGAAATAGACATACCAAGGAAGAATATGATTTCCAAGCCCAGCAAAAGGGACCAAGCTTCCAGGTCAGTGGCATCAGATGCCTCACCACCCTCCCTCTCAGAGCTGTGGGTTAGCATGAGGTGGCGTGAAGCTTAGTCTGAGATGCGCTCAGGACAAAGGGAGGTAAGGCGTTTCTGTGGCTTGAAGTTTCTGATCAAACTTTCTGCAGAATATTCTCACAGAGACCTGAAGACAAGAGGAAACACTTCTGAATATGGACTTATGGACTCACTTTCCTCTTCACCTTCCTTGGCCAAGCAACTGCCGAGAACAAAGGCCATATCTCCTGATTTCTAGCCAACAAATGCAGCTTAGCCTCACAAATGGATGGACTACTTCTCCAAGAAACCCTCTAGTGTATTGTGGAAAAGCTTTGGGAACAAGTTGATGACTGCCTCTTCTTCTATGAGACTGGAGAGATTCACGAAAATTTTAGGTCATGAAGAAGTCATGGTTCAGGCAGAAGAAGTGACGACTGTTGAGATTATTAAGAAGTGACTGTTGAGATTATTAAGAATCTGGAGAAGAAGCACTTGAAGAAAGAAAAGAAACAACTAGCTATACTTGAACTTATGTCTTAAAAAAACAATGATACTTCTGAAGATCAGGAATGTGATGAGACAGGTGAGAAACTTATAAAGAAGAGAACTAAAAAGCCCCTAGTGGCTCCACAGGAGAATGGAGTGGAAGATCAGTCCAGCACTGGGCTCCCTAAACCCCAGAAAAAAGAAATTTCTTCCCAAGTCATTTGTTAATAGTGATTTTGAAGAGACAGCTGTAAGCACAAATATCGCTAAGAGGAAGAAATGTTTTTCCAAAGAGGAACCAGAGGATCCTGAGGAGACTGCAGTGTCCCTAAGAAGATGATGAAGCTCTCTACGGAGGAGCCGGTTGGCAGTGGACCTGAAGAGGCCGTTATCAAGAGCACTTAGAAAACGAAAAAAGAAAAACACATCAAAAAAGCACCCCAAGAAGATTAGAATGGGAATTTTGGGTGGGGAGGTCATGCTCAAATGTTTCCCAATAAAAATAATTTATGGAAGTTGATTTAAAAAAGAATATATGTGGTATTTGCAAAAAGTACAGCCTTGATTAATTAGTTCACATGCTAAATTAAATGTAATATTCATTAAGTGCCCTGGGAATAAGAGAAAATATGCATTAAGAGGAAGAAAGACGTACAGAAAAATTGATGAAGAGCTAAAAATATTGATAATAGCCATTTAACATACTTCGTTTTCATGTACATGGGAAATTCTACTAGTGAATGCCATCTTTCTTTACTATTATGTTGATGATGATATCATTTCCATTACATTAGAAGTTATTGTATTTTCCAAGAAAATTCTGATCATTTATAAAAATCTCATTTGAGAGGAAATAGTTTAACATTATGCTTTTGTTATATCCATGTATATATGTTTCAAAAAAACCTGACTTAAAATAAGATTTCAAAGAACATATTGTTAAGATCACATTCATCTGTTTTTGACATAATTTTACTATGATAGAAAAAGTCATATCTCCTCATGCCATACACACACACAAATATAATGTAGGCCAAAATCTTCAGTGTGCAAACTAAACGATTAAATTCTTCTAAGAACAAACAGGGGCAGCATTGTCAGACCTAGCTGTCAACAATGGATTATTTAACATTAGAATAAAAGCACAGCTTTTCAATCTGTTCGTTCCTTCATGGGAACTTAGGTTGTTTCTAACTCTTTGCTATTGTGAACAAAGCAGTGATAAACATGGGTGTGCAAATATATTCTTGGGTGGTGATTATGGTTTCTTTGGGATATATTCCCAGTGGTGGAATTGCTGGGTCAAATGGTATTTCTATTTGCAACTTTTTGAGAAAGTACCATACTGCCTTCCACAGTGATTGCACCTTTTACACTCCCACCAACAGTGAATAAGTGTCCCAGTTTCTCCACAACCTTGCCAGCATTTGTTGTTTTCTGTTCTGTTAAATTTTGCTATTCTTACTGGAGTGACATGATATCTCATAGTTGTTTTTATTTGCATCTCTCTTAGAGCTAGGGATTTTTAACATTTCTTCATGTGTTTGTGTGCCATCCGAATGTCTTCTTTGGTGAAGTGTCTGTTTCATATGTTGTGCCCATTTTTCATATGAGTTATTTACCTTTATCTTTTGTGGTGCTTGAGTAGTGTATAAATTCTCTACAGTGACAAAGAGAATGTAGAGGTGGAGCTAAGAAAAGCAATACCCTTCACAATAGCAAATCACAGGATTAAATACTTGGGAGTAAATCTGACAAGAAGCTCAAAGGATCTATTCAAAGAAAATTACAAAACCTTACTACAAGAAACAAAAAGAGACCTGGAGAAAGGGAAGAATAGTTTTTGCTTTTGGATAGGAAGACTCAATATTGTGATAATTACAATACTACCAAAGGCAATTTACATCTTCAATGCAATCTTTGGTAATGACATGTCAGATAAGAGAGTTATATCTAGAATTTGAATGCATTCTTAAATTTTCATTTTTTGTATGTTCAACTTTGCACTTGTTTCCTTATCCTAAACATGTATATATGTTCCCAGCAGTATTAACTAGGCATTTTTGTTTGTGAATAAAAGAATTTACTTAAGTTTTTGAATCAAATTTACTTAAGAAGGAAGAGCAATTTTATTATGAGAATCCTGATGATGTCATGAATTTCAAGGAAAACAGTTCTGGTTGGGTCTCAGAACAACCAAATACAAGGATCTCAGTGTTGCTAGGATTTATTTTTCTTTCTCTCTATCAAATGTTAACTTTTAATACTTATAAATCTTGACTTTATTATTTTTTTCTCATTGCAAGTTGATTTTCAAGACATAAGAAAGCCAAATTTTATAGGTTATCATTTCAGTCACTACAATCAATAGGACTAGTTTTCTGGTGTGAAGTGTAAAAATTCCACAACAGAGTAACATTGTCTTATGTGGATCTATGAACCGTTCCTTATTCATTCAAGTAACATATGAGGTTGAGTTCCTCAGACCAGATTGGACAAGATTTATTCTTGACCAATTGATCTTGACTAGTCTCATGTAAGAAGATGACATCTCTCAATAATACAGTAAAAATAAAACTGACTTTGAGAAAGGCCAAATGGGGAAGCAATTTTCTGGAGAAGGTTGTTTCATTCTCATTTTTGTTATGGCTAGCTTTCTGTGGTTCAGTTTACACATGACCCAGTGTTATGAATTCAATTACATCTTCCCACAGAAAAGATACGTTGAAGGACACTACCTGTGAATGTGTTTAGAAATATGTTTTCTTAGAAAGAAGGTCTTTGAGGATGTTATCTGTATGATAAATGAAGCAATATTAATGTCAAGCAGGATCCAATGATCAGAGAGAGGTATGTGTTTATAAATGAGAACAAATCAGAAGACAATGTCACACAAGGGAAAGATACTATATTAAGGTACTTCTATTAGCCAAAAAAAAAAAAAAGACCAAGAGACTCCTGGGATTACAAGAAACTGGAAGAATTAAAGATGGAACTTTCTTTTTTTACAACTCACAGTTTGTCCTGAATTTGAATTTTGACTCTTTGTCCCTATACCTATGAGACCATAAAAAGAGTATGAGGATGGCCAAGTCAGATTTCCACTAATTCCACAAAGGGAAGCTATCCCATAAACAACATCTACTGTACGAAACTAATTACTATAAGGTCAGACATGGTCTCCCACATTCATACATCTATTTCTACTAATTCCAACATCAATTTTACTGTTCTACTGGGATGGAAATACATTGTAATGATGACATAGACTTTATAGAACCAGACTCACAATTATAGAGTTTTTTTTTTTTGGAAGTTCACAGGCTATATAATTCAAGTTTTCAGTAGGATACAATTCCTCAATCTAGACAGCATAGTTGCAAAACCTTTGACCTTCAACTTCATGACTAAGTTCAGTACTACAAAGTTGCCTTAATCCTGCCAATTATGACATCTTCCCTCAGTACTTCAGTAAATTTAGGGGAAGGCCTCTGGCTCTTGTTCTGTGGGGATGCAATCCCAAGTCAGCTGTTTTATATCAGTCTCTAGTTCTCTGCTGAGGCTGCTGTTTCCCTTGTGTAGATCTCAGTCTGGCTAGCACAGGAATCTCTGGCTCTGAGGAAAGTATGCTGCTTCCTTTTCCTTGTTGATGTTGAAATTCCCAATTTCTGCTGCTGAAACTGTTCCGTTTAAATCTAGTGGGTGAGTGAGACTAGCCAATATTCTTGTAGATAGACTGTTGTTGTGTATCATAGAGTTGGAACCGACCTATAGCTGACTCTCTGGTGGGTTTTCAGAAGCAGTTAATCACAGAGGAGGAGATTGCCCTTCCTTCCCCCTATTTTTATGATCCTGTCCATCCACGTGAAAAAGCCAAAACAATAGTCTAAGAAAGCATTTTAGAGCACAGACAATGCATTTCTATTCTTTAAAGGCACCAATTTGTGATATTTTGCTATAGCATCTCTATAATTCTAAAACATTTAGAAAAGTTTTTGTCCTAGACTTTTCAGGAGCTACATTATCACTGTTGTTGTTATGTACCATCGAGTCTCCTGTGACTCATAGCGACCCTATGTACAACAGCCCTAAACCCTACTCTATCCTGTGCCAATCTCACTGTCTCAGACACACCTACCCCCATTATCCCAGTCACTGAATCAATCCACCTCACAGAGGGTCTTTCTCTCCTGCGCTGTCCCTCCACCCTCACAAGCATGACATCCTCTCCAAGGATTGGTCCCTCCTTGCAACATGTTCAAAATATGTCAGATGAAGCGTCAGAATCCTTGCCTCTAAGGAGCAGCCTGGTTTAAACCTCTCCAGGAAGAACCCGTTCATTTTTCATAGCAGTCCAAGGTATTCTCAATACTCTTCTCCAACACCACAGCTCAAAGGCACTGATTCTCCTTATGTCATCCCTAGTCATTATCCAGCTCTCTAAATCATAGCAAGTGATTGCAAAGACCATGGCCTGTATCAGGTGCACCTTAGTCTCCAGAATGACATCATTGCTCTTCAGTAAAAGAAGATGGAAAGAGTATACAGAGTCATTGTACTGAAAGGAATTGGTAGACACAGAAGAATTTCATGAAACAATATATGAGCAAGAGCCTATGGTGATGAAGGAAGAAGTTCAGACTGCTTTGAAAGAATTGGCTAAGAATAAGGCCCCAGGAATTGGTGGTATACCAACTGACATATTTCAACTAACAGTTGGTGCCTTAGACATTCTCACCAAGCTGTGCTAAGAAATCTGGAGGACTATCATTTAGCCAATTGACTAAAAGAGATCTATATTTGATCCCATTCCAAAGAAAGGAGATAGAACAGAGTGTGGAAATTATAGAACATTATCGCTGAGGGCACTGAATTAGCTATGATCTTACATTTTACCTTCATTTTCACTGTACAGTATATGGATACATAATCGATAATTATGATCAGTATTGTTATTTCATGCCATTCTTTGATATACTACAGTTTGGTTTATATTCTCACCACTCCAAGAAATAACTTGATTCAAAGTTGTTGTTTACTAATTTGATGTCCATTCTTCTGTCCTTATCTTACAGAAATTATCTTCATTTTGTTCTACTGTTCATAAAATATTTGTTAGAGACTTTCTCTTCTTTTTAGGATCCTCTCCAAGGATTGGTCCCTCCTTGCAACATGTTCAAAATATGTCAGATGAAGCTTCAGAATCCTTGCTTCCAAGAAGCAGCCCAGCTTCACCCTCTCTAGGATAAACCTTCTAGCAGTTCATGGTATATTCAACACTCTTCTTCAGTACCACAGCTCAAAGGTATCAATTCTCTTTCTGTCATCCCTAGTCACTGTCCAGATCTCCAATGCATAGCATGCAATTGTGAAGACTATAGCCCGGATCAGGCGCACCTTAGTCTCCAGCCTGACGTCATTGCTCTTCAGTATTCTGGAGAGGTCCTGACAGCTGCCTTTCCCAATGCAATTTGTCTCTTGATTAGTAGAGCCATTTTCAAAACACCACAAACCCCTTTTTCCTTAGTCATGTGTAGCCTCTTTCTCAACTAGATGCATTGTTGCCTGGAAGAAAATATTTTCCAACTTCCTCTGATGTCAGATGTGGCCATTAGCCTAAATTCTGCTAGTTAGTTGGAAATGGAAGTTTTGTGTAAAACGTAGTAATTTTCTTTAAAGGCATCTTTCTTTTTTATGCCCTGATTTCCATTGAGATTAATCTTGAGCAATCATCTTAGACTACCAGGATGTTGAACAGAAGATGGAAAGAACCTGGTAGTAATGGAATCATGTGTACCAGTTTCTAAGTTCTGTACTTACATGAGGAAAAAATTGTAACTTGAATCTAATTAAACTAATGTATTCTTTTTCTTGAAACTTCCTTCCCTTTTCTTGGCTTACTTTCTGTAACTCTGCTCTTTATTGATCTTTCTATTATTCTAGGTTTCCCAACTCAATATTTCTTTCTTTAATTCATCCCTTACTTGTTATTTCCAAGGTTCCATGGTAGCAGCAGTGAAGAAATCAGAAGATGTGTTTCATTTCACAAATCCTTATGAAGGATCTTTTTAAAGTGTTAAGGAGAAAGGATATCAGTTTGAAGACTAACGTGCCTTTGCCCCAAGCTATGGTATTTTTTAATTGCTTTTTATGCAATCTGTAAGTTGGTTAACAAAGAAGGAAAACCTCAGAAGAATTGATACCTTTGTACTGTGATCTTAGAGAAGAGTACTGCATATGCCATGGGTTAAGAAAAGAACCAACAAATCTGTCTTGGAGGAAAAGCAACCATGGTGCTCTTAAGAGGCAAAGATGGTGAAACTTTCACATATTTTTGGACATATTATCAGAATGGGCCAGTCTCTGGGGAAAGATGCCATACCATGAAAGGTAGAATGTTGGAGAGAGGAAGACTTTCAACAAGATGAACTGACAGTGACATAGAACGTTGGGCACGTTGGAGACCATCAGATTGGTGCAGGTTAGGGCAGGATAGGGCAAAGTTTTGATCTGTTCTTCATAGCAGTGCTGTGAGTCATAGTTGACTCAATGACACCCAGTCACAACAACACAGGGGTTCCATCCTCACATCTCAGCTTATTCTAAATATTATGCTTGTGAGACCTTATCAAGGCCAACATTTTCATATGTAACATGATGGTATTGACTCAGAAATATAAGAGCCTCGTCATTCTCTCTTCTCATGACTCCTGACCTGTGTATTGAGAAGGATTTCATTATTTTCTTCTTAAGTCTCTTGTCTTACCTAAGCATTCACTGTCCAATTTGTTGCCTGAGACCAAATGACCACACTTTCCTGGACAGTCCTTTTCTTCCTCACTCTTCACATCCAATTGATTTACAAGATTTGTTGATTCTATTATGTGTCTCTCAATTGAGTTTCTCTTTTCCATTTCCACTGCCACAAACTTAATTCAAGGTCTCATAATCTACCTTGTCTGTTCTATTGCAGTTGTTTTATAGCTAGGATCTTTTTATATATACTCCTCCCCACAATTCTTGGTATTGATTATTATTAATTCACCATAGAGATGCTCTCTCTCTGGTTAGACTATTAGGATTACTTCCTATGCAGGCATTTGCAAAGCAATAGCAGTAAGTGGAAATGGAACGGGTTGTTTTGGGGGTTTTTTTTTGTGCCGAGTCATCTGATGAGAGCAGCCTAAAGAGAAATTCATGAGCAACAGACCTTGACAATTTCTCTGGATTTGCCATAATTTCTGTCTTTCTCTGTGTCTGTGTGTCCTCTTCTTTTGGTTTTTGCGAGCAACCTTTAATTCTATTTCATTTGAATTAGAGAGTCAGTTTCTGTTGTTTGCAAAGAATCATAATCTAAGCACTACTAGTAAATACATGAAGGGACTGCATACACTATTGACTACTTCTCTGTGAGCTAATAATTATGTTGTCATAAACTCACACAGAGAAGCTCTTAGAGCATGCAGGTTTTAGAGCTCTGTAAGAGGTTGCATTTAATAGAAAAAAAAAAGATAGACTCTTCATCACAAATCATGTAAACTGAATTTTACCCTTTTGTTTTTTTGGTTTTTTTTTTACTTTCAGGCATCGTCATGTTTGATATACAAGTCATGTATTTCCTCCCTTCAAGAAAATGACTTCTACCCACTTCCAATTTTAAAATCCTTCTGAGTTAGTGAAAACAACAACACCCAAAAACCAAAAAAAAAAAAAAACAAACCCCAAACAAACTAAAAAACCAAAAACATTGTTTTAAGTTATTCTTAAATATTATGTCCCTTTTCTACAATGTCAGTTAAAACAACATAGTTTGGCATAGGTAGTACGTGCTTCTTCTGTAACAGTTTGCGCCTTTGCAACTTTACTTATTAATTAACCTGACAGTGTTCTATGCCAAGCTTTCTGTCCAAAGAATGGAGTCTGTAAAAGATGGCCTTCTTGTAAACATAACCTCATATGACAGGAAGCCATAACAGCAAAATTTATCCAGAAGAAACAGAAAAGGGAAATGTGCTCAGCCAAAGTATTAAATGCAAGCTGAGATTTGGCAAAGCATTGAGAAGAAACTCTACTGTTTTGTTATCACACACACACTCAGTGGAATACTTAATAATCAGAAGTCACTGAAGGCTTGGTTTTGTAATGCATTTTAGCAATTGGCACTGCCTGTACCCAGGTTCTCTCTGTCTGGTCACGGAACATTATTTAATACTGATTTAGAGGACATATAACTCTACTGACTCAGCTTCGTACTTCCTGTCAACAAAAAGGCCAATATTATAAAAACCCTTCACGTATCCAGCAGTTATTTAACAAAGTAATCTCAGTGTTCAGGAAACAGAAAATAATTCATCAAGTAGAAAAGGTTACTGAGGATCCGAAGTGGCATCACAAAGTCCAGGTGCAAAGGCTTTCTTAGCTCCATGTGCTCTTACTCTAGACAAAATTATATTTGCATGACAGTTTAATTTTATTGCCCCCACTAAGTAGGCAAGAGTCAGATGTAATGGAAGGAGGCTAGAGAAATGTAATAAAAATAACTGCTATTTCATTGAGCCCTGTGGTGCAGCAGTTAAAGTGGTTGACTGCTAATTGAAAGGTTGGGTGTTTGAACTCACCTAACAGCTCCTCTGCAGAAAGACCTTCCAAGCTGCTCCTGTAAAGATTACTATGAGATATCATCTCACCACAGTAAGAACAGCAAAATTTAACACAGCAAACAACAAATGCTGGCGAGATTGTGGAGAAACTGGAATCCTTATTCACTGTTGGTGGGAGTGTAAAATGGTGCAACCACTATGGAAAGTAGTTGGGCGCTCTCTCAAAAAGTTGGAAGTAGAAATACCATTTGACCCAGCAATTCCACTGCTGGGAATATACCCTAAAGAAACCAGAACTGCCATCCAAGCAGATATATGCACACCCATGTTTATTGTGGCTTTGTTTATGATAGCAAAGAGTTGGAAACAACCCAAGTGTCCTTCAATGAATGGCTAGAGAAGCTGTGGTATATTCACACAATGAAATACTATGCTGCATTGAAAAACAAGGAACTCATGAAATATTATACAAAATGTGTGACCCTGGAGGACATTATGCTGAGTGAAATGTCTCAGTCACAAAAGGACAAATACTGCATAGTGCCACTGTTGTGAAGTGGGACTGATTTGGGAGTTGAGGGGAAACAGATTAAGGAGATAACAGTTTAGGAGGAGTGTATGATTGGGTATTATTGTCATGACAAGAGTCCAGAATGAAACCTGCTTGGTGGAGTGGACTCAGGGGCTGGGGGTGGGGGTGGGGAGAGGATTGTATAACAATGAAAGACAAAGAAAAAAGATTACAAAAGCCTTATGGGGCAGTTTTACTCTCTGTCACATGGGGTTACTATGAGTTGAAAATTTACTCAAAAGCACTGAACTACAAAAACATTATTTTCAGAGTGTGGAAAAGGGCAACGAAATGATAGGAAACCATATATAATTGCCTGGACTAATTTCAAAGAAAAGCAAATAACCTTTTTGGGTTAGTAGTGCCTGGGCCTAGGTTATATATATAAACAGATTATCTATATCTATCTATCTATCTATCTATCTATCTATCTATCTATCTATCTATCTATCATCTATCTATCATCTATCTATCATCTATCTACCAAGTGGCCTGGTGAGTAAGAAGTTGTGCCACCAATCCATAGACAGACAGTTCACAACTGCTATATGGGGCAAAAGATGCTAATTCTCTCCATGTGATTTACAGCCTCTGAAAACCTGCCAGGGCATTTTGAGTGATTAACAGAGCTTGTATCCTGTGTGGAGTCCTGTAGTTAAGAAGGCAATCAATCTAAACCAAATCCATTGCCACTGAGCCCAAGACAGCTCAACATGACCCTGTATCTGATTTCAGAGGCTTTAAGTCTTTACAGAAGGGTAGATCCAAACATCTAAACTTCTGGTTAATAACTCAACATGTAATCTAAGTCTTCTTTTAAGAAAGCAAGGACATTTGCTTAAATTTCTACCAAAAATTGTTGAAGACTAAGCAGAGGCATGGCCAGGGTAGAGAAAACTGAAAAAGGTAGAGCAACGATTCCAGGAAACAAAGCAAGAGATGATACCACTAAGGGTTTAACTGTGAAGCAGATTTACCATGAAAGAAATAGGACCAAAAGGAGAAAAGTTGAATACTGTGATTGGGATTGTAAAATAAGCGCAAAAGCTACTCCAAGACGTTCAGATAAACTCAAACACTTACTGCCCTAGAACTCATTCTCACTTGTAGCAGAGCCTCCTTGAGGTGCCTCAGGCTAACAAATCTTAGTGGGAGGAGACTTCTTTTTCTCTCACTGAGTAGCTGAGAGATTCGAATTGCTGGAGACACAGTCTTTTGTTAATAGTGCAATATGCTACAGTCTATGCCATCATAGCTCCTAAGAGGTTTGGATAAAGAAGAAGTGAAAAGGAAGATTGGGATAGTGACAGAAGAAATTGCTAAGATGAGAATCTATAAAATGTGCAGGTTAGTGCAGAGGGTGAAGATGACTATTTATTAGAATTTCTTAAACTGTAACCAGCAGCAGTCTGGGAACAAAGTAAAACTATTTTGATATAGACACATCAATGTCCAAGAGTAAATGTTAATTTTATTTAAAAAAATGTTTGATTTATTTTGAGCAAATGCTATATTGTGAAAGAATACAAAAATAAATGTGAAATAACCTCGCTTTTTAGAGTTTTTCATCCTGGTTAGAGGAATATCAGCACAATGATATGCAAAAACAATTTTACTTCTAACTTAAGTAAGATAAAAATAGAATGAGTATCTACTTTGTGACAGACTGCATACTAAACATCAAAGCATGCTTTCTAATTTAAGACTGTGTCTGCTAACCAAAAGGTCAATGGTTTAAAACCACCAGCTGCTTCATGGAAGAAGACTGGGAAGGTCTACAACGATTTACAGCCTCAAAACCATATGGGAAACATTATTCAGTCCTACGGGATCATTCTGAGTTGGAGCAGACTGTGCAAGTAAGGTTGGTATTTTTGGTTTACCGACCTTGAGAGATCCTAATAACAAATATCAAACTCACCCATAAAGGTAAAGATAACTGTCTTACTTTCATAGATAGGAAAATGGAATTTTAAGGTTAAGTAACTTGTCCAAAGGCTTCAATGTTCTGGAAATAATGATGATACAGTTTCTTCAAGAGCATTTTCATTCTGACAAATTAATTTCCCAGGGCCCAGTTTTTGTTTGTTTAATGCCCAGAAATTCAGAGTTTATTTATGAATAAGTTTCTATCTGCTGGGTTCTTCTTAGCAGAGCAGAGAAGATCCATTTGGAGAGTGGTGCAAGACTGTACTGAGATGTGAGGTTCTCTGTGAAGATCAAGTACCTTTAAATTACCCCATGGGATGAGTGTGGATAATGAATCTCACTTGCAAAATCATTTTGCCCTTTGATACATTGATCTTTAAAATTCAATTCCAACATATTATTGAAAACAGTAATCTTTAAATTTTTTTAAATTTTATATTGGCTTGCATACAATGTTTGTATACATTGTGTTTCACACAATCATTCCCATTCATTATGTTTTATAAAATTAATCGCCATTGACCTACGCCCACCATTACCCTGTCTTTCCAGAACCCTGCTGGATCTTTCCCATTTCCTCTACACCCCCTGCCTCTACACATCAAATTGTGTGACCCTATGATTTCCCCCTACCCATCTTCAGACCTGTGCACCCATTCTTCCCCCTTGGATCCTCATACACATTTTACTAGTTATCTTTCTATTTCTACAGTATGTTCATAGGCAGTATTTGTCCTTATGAGACTGAGTTCGTTCACTCAGCTTAATACTCTCCAGTCTCTCCAAGTTATGTATTGATTTTCAAAATTGTTGTTCCTGTGTGCTGTATAATATTTGATCATGTGAATGTACTACACATTCTTAATCCATTTGGTTGGGATTGGACATTTGGGCTGTTTCCATGTTCTTGAGATGGTGAATAACGCTGTTATGAACATTGGTGTACAAGTCTCTGTGCCTCAGTTCTCATTATCTCAGGTTATATTCCAAGCAGTGGAATAGCTGGGTCATATGGAATTTCTATGTCCAGTTTTTGAAGAAACACCAAACTACCTTCTAAAGGGGTTGTATCATTTTACAATGCCACCAACAGTGTATGAGAATTCCTATCTCTCCATATCCTTTCCAACATTTATTGCTTGTTGTCCTGTTAAACTTTGCCACTGCTTCTGGGCTGAGATGGTATTTCGTTGTGGGGTTTTTGGGTTTTTTTAAGCATTCGGTTGTTTTTTTTTAATTGACCATGTTACAAAAGGAGTTTAGTCAAAAAGACCCAATCCCAAGTTTCCATCAGACTCTTTAGATTCTTCTTTCTTTTCTTCCACTTTCTTCTCCTCTGCTAGAGCAGCAGCAGTGGACCGGGCAGGTCCACCAGCAAGTCAGGCCCTTTGCAAACAGGCCAGGCCAGAAAGGTGCAATGTTGACACCAGCTGCCTTAATGAGGGAATTGAATGGGCTGAGTACATGCAGGCGAGGTCAGAGATGGAGACCATGGTGCGGTGATGCTAGGCTGAAGACTGTCAGGTGCAGTGCTAGTCGCTGGATGAAGTCTTAGCTTCCTGCCTAGGGACAGCTGAGGAAAGGACCTCATTGTGGTTTTGATTTGCATCTCTCTTATTGCCAGTGATTTGAAACATTTCTTTATGTGTCTGTTGCAAACGATCATCTTTGATGTAGCTCTATGTCAAAAAATCCTCTGTGAATAGAAGCTGGATTGTAGAGAAGGTGCAGCAGAAAGGACCAGTATTTCTAAACATCTTTATTGTTTATCATCTTCCTTCATCTTGGCCTATATTTCTTGTGTCTTCCATGATTTTATGTATTAAAGTATTAGGGCTATTGAACTGATTTATTTAGGGAGTGTCTCCTTTGAATTTCTCTTATTTATGGAATGAAGTATTTGAGAAACGTTTGACAAGATGAGATTGATTGCCTAAGTGTCTGAAGGGAAAGAGTGCCATGGAGGAAATATAAAGTTATTCCATAGTAAGTAAGTAAGTAAGTAAGTAAGTAAGTAAGTAAGTAAGTAAGTAAGTATATTTTCAGCATTTCTCACGTTGGAAAAGAACTGCATAACTGCAGACAGGTTTCACAGATTCCACACAGCTTTTAGGCAGTGTTTAGATATAGCTTGCCTAATCTTAATCAACTTCTGGTTTAGTCCATTATAGAATGTCCCTCTCACTCATCTTAAAGCTTCTGCACTGAGATAAAGAACAGTGCTTATTTTGAATAGATGCCTACATCTTTCCTAATAATCCAGAAAGTATATTATGCAGACACAATAATTGTGAAGCCCCCAAAGAACTATTTCAGAAAAACTCTGCTATCTTTCTTGCTTGATAGTTGTTATTAGGTGCCATCATGTAAATGTCAACTCATAGTGATTATATGTGACAGAAAAGAATTGCCCCTTGGGGCTTTCTTGTCTATAACCTTTAAGAAGGGGGTGCTCTGTTAGCATAGTCCACAGAGAATTGCTCTGCTAACTCAAAAGCAGAATGTTTCTGGTGGTTCATATCTATCAGCAACTGCACAGAATGAAAATGGGAGGTCTTCTCTGTTTTGATTTATACCTTTGGAAATCTGACGGAGGATCCCTATGAGTAAATACATACATGACTTCTGTGAATTGAAAAGTTTTTAAGGGAGCCCGGGTGACCTAGTGGCAAGAAGCTGTGTTGCAATCCTGAAGACGTACTTTTCAAATCCACCAGATGCTCTGCTGGAGAAGGAGGGGCAATCTCCTCCTGTGCCAGTGGGATTCGACTGGACAGTACATAACAACAAAAGGTTTTTTAAAAAATTAATCTTTAAGAGGATAGATGGTCAGTTCATTCTCTTATAGAATAGCTAGCTGGATTTGAACCATCAATCTTTCTTAGCATCTAACTGTTGTGTCACAAGGGATCTTTAGCTTGATAGAAAAGTAGCCAGAAACTATTGTGAGACAAGGCTGCATGGCTTGGTAAATTGTAGAATAACACTGGTTTTAATAATCTTGGGAATATTTTAATTAATCAGAAATGTTATTTGTAATTGCTTGAAATAACTTCTGCTCTTCTAATTTTTCTTATATAATTCACATTTCCCTCTTTAATAAAACCATGACTTTTTATAACTGAAATGGGTTTTCTGTGCTTCTGATCTTATCTATATGTCCTGAACTTGCAGGAGGCGAGGTAACATAATTAGTTGAATAGTGTCGCAGAGTAAACCTCCTTTGAGAGTTGAGTCTTATGTTTTTCTTTTTTGTTACCTTTAGTAAATTAAGAAATTAGCCAGCTGTTCACATGTTTTGGATTCCTATGAAGTCCAAGGAAGATGTTAAGTATTTGAGTAGGCAAACTGGATTGAGAGTCATGGCCTAGGTTTGTCTGGTGTTCAAGAGACTCCACTAGAACAATCTTGGTGTGCTCATCTGTCCTTCGGGTTTGTCCTTTGTCAACAACTGTCTTTGTAGACTACAGGAAGAAGACTCTGTTTAGGTAAGTAACTCTTGGCTGAAGTGTATTTCTGGGCTGGAACTGGCTTGCCCTCTGGTAGTATTATGCCAAGTGCCACTACAAGGAGAGAATGAGAATCTGGCTTCGCCTACATTTTCAGTGAATGCTGTGTTTGGTACAGAGCCCAGAACCAACCTCCCCTTTTTGTTGTAAGGGTCAGAGATGAACACTTATGGAATTTGTTTGCCCACATACAGATTTCCTCATTTAACAAATAAGGGTTAAATGATGCTATATGCTAATCATGTGCAGTATGCTCGAATTGCTTGCCTTCTCTGTCTTTCTATGAACTAAAATATCTATTCTCCAATGGGAATTTGTGAATTTCTCAACCTTTACTATCAATATTTAAACTACAGTTATTAACCAATGGATGAATTTGCTTTTTCATTTATTGTACAAATACGTATCTTAGGTCCAACTCTCTGTCAAATATTAAGTATACAAAGGTGAAGAAAATTTCCTACTCTCTCTCATAAGGATGTAGTTACTTTCTGGTTTTAATGTCACCATGTTGCCGTGTTATGCAACTCCAGTGGGTTCCTTTCATGGTTGAATTTGGAAGACCAATATTGCAAGCTTAAATACTTCAATTTATAGTAATAAAGGCAGAAGAAAAATTGATGCCTTTGAACTGGTATTTGGCAAAATGTACTAAATATGCCATGGACTACCCATAGGACAGACAAATCTGTCTTGGATGATGTGGAATCAGAATTTGCCTTAGAGGTAAGGATGGTGGAACTTTATCGAATGCACTTTGGACATCTTGTTAGGAAATACTAGTCCTGGAGAAAGACATGAAAAGGAGGAAGACTGTCAATGAGTTGAATTAACACAGACTGTATCAATGGACTTGAGCTTGGGGGATATCATGAGGATGGCATAGGACAGATCAAGTTTTCCATCTGTTGTTTATAGAGTTTCTATGAGTTGTAGTAGACTCATTGGTACCTAACAACAACAGCAAAGATTATAAATTATGATAGGAATGACAAAGAGCTAATACCTGCATAATTGTGAAGGACCTCTTTGATGAAGTGATAGGAAACACTGCTTTGTACTGCTTCAGATTTGTACAATTCTAAGGGTGAATATTTTATACAATGAATGCATGCGACTTCGTTTTTCTTCATCTTTTCAATTCCAGCATAGTAGATCATATGATTATCTGATACAAAATGTCGCAACAGGGAAGAAGGATCAGTAGTCAAAAAGCATGGACTTGATGACATAAATGAGGCTGGAATTAGAAGAATAGAATTCTGACTTGGACCAGGTAGTGGTAGTCAGAACAGAGCAGGGAAACACTGCACATTTCAGGATCAGGAAAGGTGTGCATCAGGAATGCATTCCATCCCCACTCCTTTTTTAGTCTAAATGCAGAATAGACTGTTCAGGATGCTGTATGAGGAAGAATGTTGCATTAGGATTAAAGAAAGACTCATCAACCATCTGCATTATGCAGGTGACACAATCTTGCTTATTAAAACTGAAGAGGACATGAAGTGTTTGCTTTAGAAGTTCATGGGGCTTCAGTCTTCAATATGGATTGAAGCTCAACATCAAGATAAAAAAATATTCTCACCACTGGGCCAAGTAGCAGCTTCATGATAGTAAAGAGATTGAGATTGTTAACGTCTTCAGCTTGCTTGGTTCCATAATCAACACTTTTGGCACTAGCAGTCAGGAAATCAAAAGATGAGTTGCACTGGGAAAGTCTGTTGTCAGAGACCTCTCTAGAGCACTGAAGAGGAAAGATGTCAGTCTGGAGTTTGACGCATCTGATATAGGCCTTCTCCAAAATTACTTGCTATACATCCAAGAACTGGACAATAACTAAGGATGATTGAAGAAGAATACATGCCTTGGAGTTGTGGTGCTGAAGAGGAGTGTTGAACATACGTTGGACTGCCAGGAGAACAAGCTGGTCTGTCCTGAAGAGGGTGAAACCAAACTGGTTCCTGGAGGCAAGGATTTTGAAACTCTGTCTCACATCCGGAGCATGGCCAGAAGGGGCCAGTTCTTGGAGAGAGACATCATGCTTGGAAGGGTGAAATGATAGTACAGAGAGGAAGATCCAGAAAGAAATAGATGGACTTAGTGACTGAAGAACTGACATTAGGTTTGTTAGAGATGATGTGAATGGTTCAGGATAGAACAGGATTAAGAGCAAATATACATAGGGTCGCTATGAGTCTCAGGTAACTTGATTGTATATAACAACAATATTTTATGGTTATGGATGTATGAAGTTTATTATTCAAAGCAGCCTTCCTAACCATTTTAGTTGACTTTGTCATGTGAATGGATGAAAATATGCAAATAAGAGGTGTTTAACCTATCCACAAATGTACTAGCTAATCTCACCATTATATTGAGGAACCCATAAAAAAATTTAAAAAAAAATTGAGTGATCCACAGGGTGAAGTCTCTCTCTGGGAGAAGTGATAGGGAATGGCCAAGGACACACTGACAAAGGACATTAATCAGAACTGGTTTTGACAAGCATTGTGGCAATGGGACAATTAAAACAGACTTTCAAGGAATATTCAACCTGAATCCTTCTGATTATATGGAGATTTTTTAAAGTATTTCTTTGAGTTTGTTATGTTTAATTTGTTTTATTTGTTTGTGTATAAAGGATGCTCATCTAGATGATAACATAGTTATGATAAAAACAAAAGGGGGAAAATATGGGAAGCCAACACTAAATATTTGTAATAAACTGAATGCTAGTTAAATAAAAAAAAAAGAAAGAAAATTGAATGATCCAGCAGCAGAAGAAATCTTCCTTGCCAGCAAGAAGAAGAATCAGATCCAACTGGCACAGGAGATTTACTCTTGTTTTCCAGAAGAACTTCTGGTGGATTCAAACCACAAGCCTTTGGGATTGCAGTTCAGCTTCTTGCCACTAGGCCACCAGAGCTCCCTCAGTATTAAGTTTTTAAAAGCTCTCTCAGTAGTATTGGGAAAAATAGGTTATAAGTGACTAAATGAAGACAATTGGCAGTTTATAGCTCTAATCTAAACAAAAAGGTACTAGGAGATTAGATTTTTTAAATTGAGATTTTAATGAAAGTTTATAAAGAACTTGGATTTCCAATTGTTCATTATTGCACATTTTCCTTTCTGCTCCCCTCCCCCATTGCTTTTTTCTTTGGGTAAAAAAGTTCTTTCATTTTATACAGTCCCCCACCCTCACTCCAGGCCACTTTACTATGCAGCTCTTATTCTGGACTCTTGTCATGCCAATAATACCTAATCGTATATTCCTTTTATACAGTTCTCTCCCTCGTCTGTTTCAATGCCATGTAGTTTATTCCCTCTTTTCTTATTTTTCCCCCAGTCCCCATGTCAGTCCTGATTTTTAACAGTGACATTATGCCATATTTGTCTTTTTGTGACATTCAGCATAATGTCCTCCAGGGTCACCCATTTGCTATAATAATTCATGCGTTCCTTGCTATTCAATGAAGCATAGTATTCCACTGTGTGAATATACCATAGCTTCTCTATTCATTCATTTGTTGATGGGCACTTAGGTTGTTTGCAACTTTTTGCTATTGTGAACAATGCAGCAATAAACATGGGTGTGCTTAGGAGATTATACTTAAGTGATGATCGAAAGAATTGTTTTTGTTAGTAGAATTAAGAGGGTTTAGTCATGCATTGTATATGATAAATGCCTGAAAAACTCAAAACATAAACTCATTGCTATTGCATCAGAACTGACTCAAAGCTGACTCTAGTGGGCTTTCTGAGGCTGTGAATGACATGGGAGGAAATTGTTCCTCTTTCTTTCACAGAGCTGTGGTGAAGCCTCTGCCTCAGCAGCACAACACCCTATGGCCTGCCAGAATAGAAAGGAATTCTCAATATTTTTAAATGGGATATCTTAGTAAGCCAAAGCTTTCATACCAAGTATTTAAAATCATTTTATGATGTTGGCACTCATGGTTGGACAATGGCAAATTAGTTCTAGTCAGCACTTTTTTCTTTGGCATGATCTGGCCTGGTAATTACTAAGTACTCAAATACAAATTAAATAAGTGATTAAATAAAATAGAGTGTTATATTATTATTGGGGGTTGTCGTTGTATGCCATCAAGTTGGAATCAACCCATAGCTGACCTTTCAGCATGTTTTCAGAGGCAGTAAACCACATGGGAGGAGATTGCCCATCCTTCTTCTATAGAGCAGCTGGTGGATTCAAACTGTGTGCCTTAGGGGTTGCAGCACAGCTTCTTACCACTAGGTCACCAAAGCTCCTATACTATTCTTAGAAAAGAAAATTAACAACATGTAAGTGTTTATAATTTTTCCTGGTTCCTCAAAAATTAGAATTAACAAATATTTAATTGGAACAAGATTACCATGGAATGCCTTGGCAGATAATCTAAACCAAAAATCACTGTCAAACCTTAAGCTATTTTATATCCTGTTGGAGAATAATAACAGCTGATTGCTGGTAACTGATAGAATATAAACCTGGAACTGCTGCTGATCATCTCTGATGATATAATAGGGTAAAGATAGAGAGAAAGTTCTTAATGAAAACTGTAACGGCCTGCATCTAATTCCATAAATCCATTCTCTTCCCAATAACATGAGGCAACCAATTTTCTTTCTGTATTTTCTGCCTCTGTATTTTAAAGTAGTTTCACTGCATTTATATAATTTTTTAAAATGGTTTGTGTTTACCTAACTAGAGCCTTAGTCAAACTGGAGACTATAACTTCAGGGGAAAGTACAAGTATGAAGCCGAAACGAAAACCACTAAAATGTAGGGCAAGACGAGGAGGGGAAGAGAGAAAGGGAACTAGCAGAATATAGAAACAGGAGTCAAGACACCTGAACAATAGATCTAGTTTTGGTTGGAGGCAAGGATGGTGAAACTTGCCTCACAGACGTTGGACCTGTTTTTAGGAGGGATGAGTTATTGGAAAAAAAGACATCAAGTATGAAGAGATAGAGAGTCAATGACAGAGAGGAAGACTCTTAGTGAGAAGGATTGACACAATGACTATAGCAATGGACTTGAGCATTGAGAAGATTGTGTGGGTGGTGGAGGATACAGCAGAGTTTTGATATGCTGTTCTTAGAGTTTTTATGAGTTACAATTGACTCCACTTGAGACAATCATGCTTGGAAGGGTGGAGGGTGAGGAGAAGAGAAGACGACCCCCATTGAGATGGATTGACATGGGGACAACAGCAATGGGCTCAAGTGTATCAGAGATGGTGAGGATGGCACAGGATAGGACAGGATTCAGATCTGTTGTTCATAGAGTTGCTATGAATTGTCCTCAACTTGATGGTACCTAACAACAACAAACAATAGCAACTCATTACTTCTTCTGACTTCAGTCTTCCTTAAGGGTACTTCCTAGCTCTGAAATTCTGTATTTGTTTCTAAAGACTCATTTAAAGACTATAGCTTCGTGGTTGTGTACTGTCAAGCCTGAACTGCCTTATAGCTGACCATCCAGCAGACTTTCAGAGGCAGTAAGTCACACAGTTACATGGGAGGAGAGAGCTCATCTTTGTAGAGCAGCGTTAAACCACATGCCTTTAGGTTGGCAGCACAATTCCTTACCACTAACCCACTGATGATTTCATTATCCAGATTCAATTTTGCCTTAAATTGCTAGGTTTCTTTGTTGTTGTTGTGGTGGTGGTGGTGGTTGTTATGTTGTTCCATCGAGTTGCCTGCGACTTGTAGCGACCCTATGTACAACAACCCTAAACCCTGCTCTGTCCTGAGCCAATCTTATTGTCACTGACACATCTACCATTACCCAGTCACTGAATCCATTACCCATTACCCATTACCCAGTCACTAAATCAGTCCATCTCATCAAGGGTCTTCCTCTCCTGTGCTTCCCCTCAATCCTCCCTCCCAAGCACAACTTCCTTCTCCAAGGAAGTTGTCGCTCCTTGTAACATGTTCAAAGTATGTCAGACAAAGCTTCAGGATCCTTGCCTCCAAGGAGCAGACTGGTCTCACCCTCTCTAGGATGAACTTCTTTGTTCTCCTAGCAGCCCACAGTATATTAAATTCTCTTCTCCAGCCCCATAGCTCAAAGGCATCAATTCTCCTTCTATCATCCCTAGTCATTGTCCAGCTTTCTGATGCATAGCAAGTAATTGCAAAGACTATGGCCTGGATCAGGCACACCTTAGTCTCTAGACTGACATTGTTGCTCTTCAGTACTTTGGAGAGGTCCCTGACTGCAGACTTTCCAAATGCAATTTGTCTTTTAATTTCCTGGCTGCTGTTACCAAGAATGTTGGTTGTGGAGCCAAGTAAACTAAAGCTATTAACAATCTCAATCTCTTCACTGTCCAAGATGATGTTGCCAATCAGCCCAGTGGTGAGAATCTTGGTTTTCTTGATATTGAGCCTCAATCCATATTGAAGGCTGCAGTTCTTGACCCTCTTGCAGCAAGCATTCAGGTCTTCCTTAGCTTCAGCAGGTATATAAATAAATAACTCATTGCTATTAAGTCGAAATGGAGGCATAACTGACCCTTCAGTGGGTTTTTGGAGATTGTAATTCACATAAGAGAAGATTGTTCCTCTTTTTCCTGAGAAATGGCGGGTGGAGAAGGACAGCTAGGAGATGCCACCTTTGGGTTGGCAGTGTGACTCTGTAAGGAATAACGTGACCAGCGTTCCTTCGGGCACATGTGGCAGTGAAAAAGAAAGATGTTCTTAGATGACTATATTGGATTAATAAGGCAGCAAAGGAGTTTCATGAACTAAGGTTAGCAGGTCAGTACCATGGTGTGTAAAGATTAGATAAAACATAGAAACACTAATAGATCATATATGACTATCAATTTATTTTCAGGAATGTCAGGTAATATTTAGTTTGATTTGGGCTGTAAGACAATGAAGGCCTAATTATATTTAGTATAGAGAACACAAATCTTTGAGGCATAGTTAAGTCAAATGTGCTAACTAGGTGCCTTGAGAACCATGAAAAAGATCATAATAGGCTTTTCATTACCTGGAAACCACAAGTTACATGACTGCTTTCCTGCTTGGCTGAAACAGCACTTTCTTGCTTTTATCATTCCATACTTACAGTATGATGACATTTGTATGGCACTTAGGTGAAAGCAGAGAAGTAATCATAGTAAGGGAAAGTGGAGGCCATGTATGCCCTGAGGCTGTGGGAACCAATCTCTACACCTCTGAACCCGACACACAGCTGTGCACTTGGCACACTGGCTAAAATTTCTGGCTTAAAAAATACACCACCACCCCACATACTTCTCTCCAATATCATACTGCCTCAGTTATCCAGGGCTTCTGTAACAGAAACAGCACACATGATTTGAGGAAGGCTTTCTCCTTCTGTCGGTTCTGAGGGTAGGTCCTTAGTTCTTTTCTGCTTCTGTTCTTCGGCTCTTTGAAGATATTCTTGAGGCCTGGCGTCTTTCTCCCCTGTCTCTGCTTGCTTGTTATTTGTGTTGTTGTTGTATACTGCAGAGTCAGAACTAACCCATAGCAGACTCTCCAGTGGGTTTTCAGACGCAGTGAATTGCTCAGAAGTTGATTGTCCATCCTTCTCCCATGGTGATTTACTCCTTTTATATCTCAGAGGAAATGAACTCAAAATACACCCTACTGTAATATTGCTCCATTCTGAGAAATCCCATTGCCAAATAGGATACAATCCAAATGAATTAGAATTGACATCTTTTGAAGAATGACAATTCAGTCTATTCATGCTGTGCATCAGACAGCTGGATAATGACCAAGGGGGAGCGAAGAATTGGTGCCTTTGAGTTGTGGTGCTGGAGAAGAGTATTGAACATGCTGTGGACTGCCAAAAGAACTAACAGGTCTGTCCTGGAAAAGGTGAAACCAAATAGCTCCTTGGAGGCAAGGATTTTGAAACGCTATTGGACCAGGAGGCAGTCGTCAGAACAGAGCAAGGGAACACTGCATGGTTCAAAATTGGGAAGGGCATACTCCAGGGATCCATCCTATCTCCATACCTTTTCAACCTATATGCAGAACAGATTATCCGGGAGGCTGGGCTCTATGAGGAGAAATGTGGGGTCAAGATTGGTGGACGATTTATCAACAATCTGCGTTATGCGGATGACACAACCCTGCTTGCTGAAACTGAGGAGGACCTGAAGCACCTGCTGCAGAGTGTCAAGGACTGCAGCCTAAAATATGGATTGAGGCTCAATGTCAAGAAGACAAAGATTCTCACCACTGGACCAATTGGCAGCATCAGGATGGATGGTGAAGAGACCGAGATTGTACACAACTTTAGTTTGCTTGGCTCCACAGTCAACAGTCTTGGCACCAGCAGCCAGGAAATTAAAAGGCACATTTCCATGGGAAAGTCTGCTGTTAGGGACCTCTCCAAAGTACTGAAGAGCAATGGTGTCTCACTGGAGACTAAGGTGTGTCTGATACAGGCCATGGTCTTCGCAACCACTTGTTATGCATCAGAGAGTTGGACAATGACCAAGGAGGATAGAAGGAGAATTGATGCCTTTGAGCTGTGGTGCTGGAGAGAGTATTGAGAATACCATGGACTGCTAGGAAAACAAACAGATTTGTCCTGGAAAGGGTTAAACTGGGTGGCTCCTTGGAGGCAAGGATTCTGAGGCTCCGTCTAACATACTTTGGACATGTTGTGAGGAGAGACCAGTCCTTGGAGAAGGACATCATGCTTGGGAGGGTAGAGGGACAGCGCAGGAGAGGAAGGCCCTCTTTGAGGTGGATTGATTCAGTGACTGGGATAATTGGGATGGGAGTGTCAGAGACAGTGCGATTAGCACAGGACAGAGCGGAGTTTAGGGCTGTTGTACATAGGGTCGCTATGAGTCGCAAGTGACTCGACGGCACATAACAACAACAACATCTCGTATACTTTGGACCAGTCTTTGGAGAAAGATACCACGCTCAGAAGAGTCAGGGGCGGCACAGGAGAGGAAGACCCCAGATGAGACGGAGTAACACAATAACTGGGGTAATGAGGGTAGATGTGTCAGAGACAATGAGATTGGTTCAGGATGGAGCAGAGTTCAGAGCTATTATACAAAGGGTCGCTATGAGTCATAGTTGACTCAATGGCACATAACAACTACAAAAGCATATACAAATATATGAAAATATGAGCATGAATACACACCCACTTCTTTTATCTTAAATTCTTGCATTGAATTTACATCACTTGGCACTGTCCCTTAGGCCATACAAACTTAGTTAAGATTGATGGAATTTTTATGAGCTTGAAAAGAAATGTCCTCAGTTTATATCAATTTAATAAAATAAGAAGACCCTTTAATTAAAAAGAAAACTTTTGCATGGTGTTCCCAGGCACATTTATAGAATGTTAGAGGTAGGCAATGCTTTTCTGCTAATGATCTCAATTTGTTGAATATGAAACAAGCCTTCTTAAGGTATATGAACAGCACTTAATTAGTGATTTCAGACCTTTCCTGGACATTCAACAAAGGCTGTCATATTACTTTCTTTTCTATCTGAGTTGTTAAACTTTTTAAAAATTCTACTATGCCTGGGAGTTATGTTTGAAATCAGCCTTTGTATCTGCATCTATTTTCATGTAATTAAACTGAGTGTTTATAATAATTATATCCTTTGGGGCAAATATACAGTGGAAATTTTAATAAAATGTGGGGGAGGGAAATGCGAGAAAAATTCAAAGTATGAGCTAGAATTTTTAAAATTTTTGTGCTTCTTATCTGAAATCCACTAGCATTTGCTTTCACTGATTTCCTCCCCCCCCCCCTTTTTTTTTCTGGTAAGTTGTCTTGCTAAGTAAGCTGTGCTCATGACTTGAACTCACAGCCAATTTTGGAAAAAAGTCATAGACTCTATTACTCTATTGCGGTTCCCATTGATGATTTTTTGCTCTGTTTTTACAGAATTAATCTCTTTTCTTGTTCCTACTGCCTTCGAATATTTTAAAATCCCTTCTACTTGAAGTGAATTTATGGTTTCCATGTGCTTCAGAAGGATGCTAGCAACATGTCCAGCTGTTCCTATTTACACAGAATCACCTTCTCCACAATCTTGCCTGAAAATGGCCTCCTCACTGCAGGATAACACAGACTACTTCCTGCACATAAAGATATATGCTTCCTTTGGGGAAATACACTGATTTAAATCTACCTGCACTTTCTGGATTTATAATATTTGCTAAAGAGTTTACATATCTGGCCTCCTCACTTTTCACTGTTCCACTGGACTTATTTTTGTTTGACTTTAAGTAATAAAAGATGACTAAAGAGATAGCAATTGTTCATTTCTAGGTTCCAGGAGAGAATGAGGGAGTCCAATTATTACTTTCCACCAAAGAAAGAGCCTGAAAAATATTTTTTCCCCCACTTGATTGCTCAATACTGAAGCTAAGCCACAGAAAACATCAGCAAATCTGCATTTATTTGTAATCAATTCACAGAATTTTTACCTACTCTTCTTACCAGAAACATCCCCATCTCTACTGGGCAATGCATTTTGTGGATATGAGCATCAATAGTTTAAAAAAGGTATTTTTGATGCTTTGGCTTACAATTTTTCTTTAGTATGATGGGAGTACTGGTGGCCTAGTGACAAGGAGCTGCACTGCAATCCCGAAGGCGTACAGTTCAAGACAACCAGCCCCTCTATGGCAGAAAGATGAGCAATCTCCTCCTGTGTGATTAACTGCTTCTGAAAACCCAACGGAGGGTGAGCTATGGGTCAGTTCCATTTCGATGGTACCCCTCCCCCCACCAAAACAACATCAACAGCAACCTGATGGCAAACTGGCTGTAGCCTCTGTTATTCCATTACCCCATGAATGACATGACAGAGTCATTCTGGCCAAAACCCAAAAGTGCCTGTTTCTTGAAGCTGCTTACTTAGTTAAACACTATGTCCTTTTAAAATGTGTGACTTTTATTTTTCACATTAAGCTTTCATCTCAACCACTGCTTTCTCAAACCATGAAGTAGATATTTCAACCTAGAATCTATAGATCCTGAGGTTGAATGGAATCTTCCATCCCTTTAAATATTATGCAACATTTGGAGTAAATGTGAAAATGTCTCTTATTCTGAGAGTGTCCAATGTACGCATTATATCTTAACTCATTCATTCTTTACTTCGAGTTGGAACTGACTCATCGTTGACCTTCCAATGGGTTTTCCGAGGCTGTAGTTGTACAGGAAGAGATTACCACCTTTCTTCCTTAGAACAGCTGGTAGATTTGAACTGCCTGCCTTTGGCTTGACAATGCAACTCTAGGCCACCAGTGTTCCCTTAAAAGGTTATGCAAACCCAAATGATTCATACTATTGCTAGAGACTCAAGGTAATTTCCATGACTAGAGAAATCTTGGAATTTCACAGCATTATGTCCAATACAGGACAGAATTCAATTGTAAGGTGTAGATTTTCCAAAACATGTTTTGTATTTATTTGCATGTATGGATCTTGCATAACTTTCCCCCAGGCCTTCTCCTGAAAAACCTCTTGATTTATTCAGCACAAGCTGTAAAATCATCACCTTTGGCTTAAGTCTTTGTATACAACCACATGATCTGGGCAGGAAACTGGAATTTGTGGTTATCCTCTCTTCCCTGCATTAATAAATTATTCCATTTTCAAAAATACCCAATCATTAAGATTATTAAAATATTAGCTTTATGCAAAGCATGTATATGTGTGTGAATTACAAGCAATATTTTTTCAGTTCGCAATCCAGGGACTATGTGGCCAAGAAACCAGACAAGAGGTCCAAAATGCAATAGAAAGCAAAAGGGGTTTATAACAAAGAAGCTTATATGGAACAAATTTCAAATTTGCCAGAGGGCATCTACTTTACTTATTGGGGATTAAGGAGATGTTTTGTAAGCAGGTTAAACCAGCAAGCAAGTTCTGATTACTAGCTTGGGTTTCTATTTCAAGGACAACCAATAAATTGATTTGGGTTTTACTTCCTGGTAATGTTAAGGCTTTACAAGACAGATAAAGTTAGTTTTGGTTTGCTAAGACGGGCTCAGCGCAAAGGACTTCATTTTGACTCTTTAGTTCACACTATGAAGGCCAACTAAGTGAAAAGCTCTGGTGGCCTAGTGTCAAGAAGCTGTGCTGCAATCCTAATGGTGTGTGGTTCAAGGGCACAAGCTGCCCTGCAAGAGGCTAGGCACTCTTTCTGTGTGTGATGAACTGCCTCTGAAAACCCACTTGGAGGGTCAGCTTTGGGTTGGTTCCGACTCCATGGTACATAACAAGAAGTAGAAAAGATGCTTTTAAAAAATTTTCCAAATGAAAGAGGCACATTTTTTAGTTTTTTAAAAATGCCTATGTTGAAAGGGGAAAGGTACGGTGTAAAAAAACAACGCATATGAACTTTGTATGTAAACCAGTATAAAATAATTTTTTAAAAAATAATCCCTATGTTGTAGAAATAAACTGAAATGCATTACTAATCCACAATCCATTGATATGAAACAAAAAAATAAAAACCCCAAAAAGTGAAAAATGTGCCATCACACAATGAAGTATGCATCTGAATACCAATAGCTGAACAGAAAATGCTTTGATTAAAAAGAGCCCTTATAAATAGAATCTAGAAATGCAAATTATTTAAAATCTGGAACTACATTTTGTTTAAGAGCTGACAAAGATAATGGCTTTCTCTTCTAAAGAGGGGCATGCATTTTCAAGGCAAGAATCCAGCTGGATTCAATGTTATGTCTTATCAGGAAGCAAAACTAGTCTATTGACAACTGATTGTATGGTCACATCTGGCCCTTAGAATTAGCATTGTGTCTTCAAACACACAGTCCTTCAAGGTTAGAGGCGAAGCTCATTTGTAAGTGATTATGTGTTCTGCCCACTTGCAGATGATTGGAGAGCTGAATGACTAAGACAAAACCTGCTTAAAAGTGAATTAAAAATCTGCTTTGAAGACATCTCTCGTTGAGTTCAAACCACTGACCTTTAGGCAACTCATCAAGTGCTTAATCGCTTATGCTATCTTATAGCTCTTCTTAAGATTATTTTTCATTTTTTTTTTCAGAAATGTCCCATAAAGAAATACTCTTTACTTCACATTTAGGGATTCTGCGTATTCCAATGTATTCTGTCAATTTTTACATTGTGTTTTATCTTGTTGTTATGTGCCATCGAGTCGTTTCCGACTCATAGCGACCCTATGCACAACAGCTCTAAACCCTGCTCTATCCTGCGCCAACCGCACCGCCTCTGACACACCCATCCCGATTACCCCAGTCACCGAATCAATCCATCTCATAGAGGGTCTTCCCCTCCTGCGCTGTCCCTCCACCCTCCCAAGTATGATGTCCCTCTCCAAGGACCCGTCCCTCCTGGCAACATGTCCAAGGTATGTCAGACGAAGCCCCAGAATCACTCAAATATGGTTACCTGTTTATCTTAGGTAACCATATTTGAGTAACCTGTTCATTTAAGGGAGCAACTTTTATACAGTATCTATGTTTGTTTTATCATCTATTACTCTGGAAATTAAAAAAAATGTAGCTACTTTTTTCTGTTATTTCCCAACAGAAATAACCTCAAACTATACTCACACATGTGCATTTTCAAGGCTGTAAAGAAAATCTGAACGATGTAGTATCATATTTATCACTGAAACCATGACAGACGATTCTCCCCCATGACAATCAGGATCCCCACTTCCCCTGAGCTCCCAAGTTCTCATTATATAATATTTCCTATAGGAAGTTGCCCCAGAACTAACAGATCCCCCTCTTTAATACTATGGTTGTTGCTTATTGCAGTCAAGTCAGTGTCAACTCACAGAGATGGTATGTACAAAAGAACAAAACCCGGCCCATGCCTGTTCATCCTCTGAGATAATGTATAATCCACACTGAAGACTTTGAACTTCGTCAAGAAAGACTTCAAATCTTAAACAGAAAAACAAACAAAAAAGAAAATAAACAAGTTTGACACATCCATTCTTTTACCATTCTTGCCTAGCAAAGTACTCTACACTAAGTGATTTAAACCATTCATTTTATTTTCTGTGCGTTTCTGTGGGTCAGGAATTTAGGGAGAACATGTCTAGGTAGTTCTCAGTTGAGGTCTCCCATGAAGTTAGATTCAGATGTTGGTTTGGGCCTAAGTATTGGAGGCTTAATTGGGCCAGAATTCCAAGACAGAGTTCGCACGTGGCTGGTCATTGATGATTAAGAGCTAAATGGAGTCTTTGCCTTGACTGCCTACACTTGACCTCTGCAAGTGGTTTGGCTCACTTAGCATATGGTTGCTTTTTCTATATTTTGTTGTTTATGAGTAAATCGGCAACATCAGTTCAGATTCCAGAAGAGAAGGCAAAAGATTCCCATTTCTTAGTGGGAGGCATATTTGTCTATAGGCATGTTGTACCATTACCAATGAAACAAACCCATTGTTGCTAAGTTGGTTCTGTCTCACAATGACCTTCCATCAGGTTTCTGAGCTGTAAATTGTTATAGAAGACAGCTGTCTCATCTTTCTCTTCCTGAACAGCTGATAGATTCAAACCATGGACCTTTTAATTAGCAGTCCAGTGTGTGAGTGCACTGTGCCATCAGGGCTTCTTAAAATCACCACAGCCTCTGTTGATTATGGCCTATTCCTTACTACCTGAAAGATGGCTTTCTTTCTTTTTTTTTTTTTTTCTTGAAGGTCTCTACTTTTTCCTTTGGGAAAAAAAAATACACAACTTGTTTACAACTTTCACAGAGATTTACACTGGCTGGCAAGTCCACAAGGGTTAGTGGGATGAGAAATCTCCTGAAAATCTGCCTGGTTTCATAGAGCTACTGATTTATATTTATTGCTATTGTTGTTATGTGTCGAATCAACGAGGACTCATAGCGACCCTATTAACTACAGCTCTGAACTTCGCCCTATCCTGAAGTCTTCTTTTTCCCAAGCATGATGCCCTTCTCCAAGGATTGGTCCATCCTGGTAACATGCCCAAAGTGCATGTGAGATGGAATTTCAAAATCCCTGTCTCCAAGGAACAACCTGGTTTCACCCTTTCCAGGACAGACCTGTTGTTCTCTTGGCAATTCATGGTAAGTTCAATACTCCTCTCCATCACCACAACGCAAAGGCATCAATTCTTCTTCTGTCTTTCCTAGTCATTACTTAGCTCTCAGATGCATAGCAAACAGTTGAGAAGACCATGGCCTGGATCAGGCACACTTTGGTCTCTAGAATGACATCATTGCTCTTTAGCACTCCATGTGTCCCTGACAGCAAACTTTCCCAAAGCAACTTCTCTTTTGAAATCTTAACTGCTGGTGCCAACAGTACTGATTATGTATCTGAGCAAGAATTTTAACAACATCAGTCTTTTCATCATCTATCATGATGCTGTCTTTTGGCCCAATGGTGAAGATCTTTGTTTTCTTGATGTTGATATGCAATCTATATTGAAGACTACAATCCTTGACCTTCTGCAGTAAACGCTTGAAGTCCTCCTCAGTTTCAGTGAGCAAGGTTGTGTGATCTGCATAATGCAGCTTGTTGGGTTTTTTAAATTTTTTTAATTTTTGTTAAGTTTTA
Organism: Elephantulus edwardii; assembly: GCF_000299155.1. Classification (NCBI taxonomy): domain Eukaryota; kingdom Metazoa; phylum Chordata; class Mammalia; order Macroscelidea; family Macroscelididae; genus Elephantulus; species Elephantulus edwardii. The sequence goes on along the minus strand of NW_006399758.1, from coordinate 33,601,998 downwards.
TTAATTTTAATGAACATTTACAGAGATTTTGGATTTCCACTCATTTATTGTTGCACTATTTTCTCTACCCCCCCAGTTCGTCCCTCTTCCCCCCGCCCCCTTGAAAATATCTTTTAATTTTCCACTGCCACAGTGCTCTTCTCACTATTTCTTAGTTGTTGGAATTGACGGAAAACCTCATAAGCAGTTCCTTACTTCACCTCTGCCTTGCATGCGGACTTCCAAGCTGTAAAACAACCCAGTGGTAGATGAATTTGATTCAGGACTTAAGAACAATAATTGACATAGTTGAGCCTCTACATCTTGTGGTTCCTAACCTTTATACTATGATAGACAAAGTGCTAGTCAATAAGCCTTTTATTGTAAGAACTACCTTCCCTCAGTAACTTGATTTGTGCCACTGTTGGAACCTCTACTTGGAATATTGTTACTTTTAATTTTTGACTCAAGTACTTTTAACTTGTTAGTTAAATTTGTGTCTTCTAGGCTGTAACAGTTCCATGATACATCTCAAGGATATGAACATGTATGGCTGAGCACAATTGAAAACAGTGCATCTAAATTCCAAAATCAATCTCCACAATAGTCTACATGTTTCCTATTGTCAAAGGGGCCCTTTAGAGTAGTGAGAGATCTTCACCCTGAAACCTACAGTGTCCCTTTTCAGCAGGAAGTAGCTAAGAGAATACACCGTCCCCTTTTCCTTATGAATCAGGGTGAAGTCTCTCTCAGGGAAGAGTGATGGGGAATGGCAAAGGACACACTGACAAAGGAGATTAATCAGAACTGGCTTTGACAATGCAGTTTGTTTGATGAGTCTTTCTCCAATCCTGATGTCACATACTTTATCATAAAGTCCAGTCTCCTTAATGATCTGTTCCCATGTATAGATTGAAAAGGTATGGAGAAGAAAACATCCTTGGCACACTACTTTCTTTATTTTTAACCATCCATTGTTCTCTTGCTCTGTTTGGACAATTGCTTTCTGATCTAGGTAGAGATTTTACATGAAAAAAATCAAGTGTTCCTTGTTCTTAATGTTAGTCATATTTGTTGTGATCCACACAGTCAATGCTTTTGCATATGCTATAGAACACAGACAGACTTCCTACTGGTACTCTTTGTTTTCAGCTAAGATACATTTATATTTATAGTTTATTTAAAAAAAAACTCTAATTGGTGATTCTCATTAATGTTAATTCTCAGGAGACAATTTCTTCCCAATATATTGATATTCACAATGTTGTTTTGTGCCATCAAATTGACTATGACTCATAGAACCCAATGAACAAAGGCTTTCAGCCCATTCCTCCTCTGTGCCACCCTCACCATCTCTGATAGAACTGAGCTCATTGCTAGTCACTGTGTCAGTCCCCACCGTTGAGGGTCTTCTTCTCTTACACTGACCCTCCACCTTTCTGAGTATGAAGTCCTTCTCTTTTTACATTTTCTTTCCCCAAACAATTGTAACTTGCCTCCCAACAGCTTTGGTTGTCAGCTGTTTCCATGTTGAATTGTGTTCTAGTGAATTGAACTTCAGGAAGTGGTCAAGGCAGTAATGGAAGTTGAAAACTACAGCACAGAGTGAATTAGGAGAAAGAGGAAGAGAGTAAGAAAATAACTGATGTTAGGCTAGGTGAAATAGTGAAAGTGCAATGAAGAAGAAAGAGAATGAAAGCCTATCTATGGTGGACAGGTTGTTTGGCCCTATAGTTTTAGCCTTCTACTTTTGATGATAGAAGGCTCTCCAGACATACTCCAGGCATCAGCCATTTTGAGAGACAAAGTTAGTGAGATCCTTGGATAAAATCCCACATATTCCTCAGCAATTCCACTCAATTCAGGTAAGTAGTAATGAGAAGGCTATTTGGTGAAAGTGGAGAGAAAACTATTCAGAAGTGATTACATGAATCATGCAATATGGAGACTATTGTGTGCTTCTTAAAGTAACGACACAGAATACAAAGAAACTCATAATATTCCTTCTCATAGCTGTATCTTACCCATTACATCTCTGAAGACATTTTTGACAGCAATTGTAAACTTAATTAATATTAATGAAGTCCTTGAAACCTCATCACTGAGCCCTTCTTCTCTCTACAAAGATTTCTTTTAACTTTCTCAATACTTGATGACATCGTCACCTTTAGTGAGGAGTTTTTGGAGTGGCCACATGAATTCTATCATTATCTAACAATGCTCAACTTTGGCCAAACTATTCCAGATTCCAAATGATAATTTCCTCTACCCTCAGAGAGTGTTCTTCATTGAACTAGAAATAAAACACCAAACCCACAAAACCATAAAATACAGCCAAAAGACTGCATTTTTTGTTCCCTCAATGTCCTCAGAATTGTAGTCACTTTCTTCTATTGTGGTTAGCTGCTGTCAATTCGAAGACCATACTCTGGGCCCTGCTATGTGCAATGGAAGCACGTACTTCCTGCCCCAGCATCACCCCATGATTGTTACCGATTTTGTGGTCCATTGGATTTGCAAGGGATCATTTCTGGAAATAGACCACTAAACTTCCTTTCTAGGCCATTTTAATCTGGAAAATCAGCTACAACTTTTTCGGTATCATATTTTTGTTATGTGCCATTGAGTACTGTATGAACAGCAGATCTGAACCCTGTCCTATTTAGTGCCATGCTCTAAATGTCATTTCTGACATTTGAACCTATTTCTGTAGTCACTATGTCAGTCTACCTCATTGAGGGTCTTCTTCTTGTTCATTGACCCTCCACCTTTCTCAGTATATTGTCCTCTCCCGCTTACTTAGGTTTTTTTTAATATGGTGAACATACAAAGTTCATGAAATTCATTTACATTGTTTTTCACACTGGATCTTTCCCCTGTATCTTTTGAATGAATATCCTCTCCTAACAACTTCTCGTATGTGAGAAGAAGCTTCAGCAGCCTTGCCTCCAAGAAACATTCTGGCTTCACTTTTTCTAGGACATCTATTTGTTCTTCCAGCTGTCCATGGAGTATTTGGTACTCTTCTCCAATACCACACCTCAAAGACATCACTAATTCGTCTATCATCTTTACTTATCATCCAGCTCTCAGGTGCATAACAAATGATTGCAAATACTGTGGCCTGGATCAGGTGCAGCTTAGTCTTCAAATTAACATCATTGCTCTTCAGTACTTTGGAGAGGTCCCTCACAGTAGAATTTCCCAAAGTAATTTATCTCATAGACATAGATGGAATAGGTATGGGGAAAGGATGCACTCCTGACATACAGCTTTCCTGATTATAAACCATGTAGTATTCTCTTACACTGTTTGAATAATAGCTTGACAGCAACCTACAATTTCCACAGATGACTGCTGGCTTTTCATGAGATGAAATAGAGCTGGTCTGTAAAAGATGTGAGAAAGCTACCACTGAACCATCAATGTTCCCACTAATCCAAAACCAAGCCAAACTCCTTGAGTTGATGCTTACTCATGGCAACCCTCCAGCAAATGTAGATCTTTATAGAATTAGACTCTCCAATTCTCTCCTTTGGAGTGGCTACTAAATTCTGAATACTAATGTTTTTGCTAACATCCCAACACATAACCTACTATGTGACCAGGGCTCATGACCAGGGCTCTTTAATACCCCATTTCAAAAACAACAAAAGTAACTCATTGTCATCAAGGCAGAACTGACTCATAGCTGTCCCTCCAGTGTATTTTCAGAGGCTGTAAATCACACAGAAAGAGACTGCCTGTCTTTCTCCCATGAGGCTGCTGGGGGACTTGAACTGCCTGCACCAAAAAGGAACTCTCGTGGCCCATTCTATAAGGAGCTGCACTGTTATAACACAAAGGCCATGACTTTCTAGCAGTTCATCTAAAGAAGGAAGATTGGCAATCTCCTTCCATTTTATTTATAGCTCAGAACCCCACAGGGTCAGCTATGGTCAGTTCTGACTCAAAGGCAATGAGAGAGCACCCTAAATTCTCCCAAGACTACAAAACTGTGTGAGATCTGAACATGTCTGCTTTTGGATAGACAGAAGGAACACTATGCAAAATTACAATGAAAATATTAAGGAGCAAGAATGGATAAAGTGGGAGGGGCTGAAAGACTCTGGACTGTCGAAGCAGGATTAACTGAATACTGAGAGGGAGTCTGGGAACCGGAATTGATGAAAACAATGTTCTATGACCCAATGCAGCAGAAAAGAGAGCTGAAAATTCGAGGGCTTAATGAAATGCCAGAAGGAATTGATATGTTGTGGGAGCAGGGAAGGGATGATAAAAGTCTCTGTTTCAATTACACAGAACGAAGAATATGCTTTCGCTTCACTATCCCCACTTTTTTATATATACCTAACCTTTGGACCTCATTTTATAGAAAAGAAATTTTTTCCTAAAAGTCTGTCACCCTCCACTGTAGACTCTTTCCCTGAGGCACGACAGCTGAAACCTGAATTCAGAGACCAGCACAGTCACTTAATGGCTCTGAGACTTGCAGTGCTTCAAGCTTGCAATGTGTGCGCCATCACTAATAGGGGCCCATGCTGTTTGCTTTCTATGTGAGGTTTGTTTTCCCTCTTCTATAGTCTTATATTTTCAGATTCTTAGAGGGGCCTGCAGAGGCGAGCATGGAGGATTACATCCTTCATCTTTCATCTTAAGGGGGAAGGGGAAAGTTGTAACTTCCTCCTATAGCCTTGTTGTTGTTAGATTTTGTGCTGTCATGGTAACCCTATGTATAACAGAGGGAAATAGTGTCTGAACCTGTGTCATCCTCACAATTAGTCCTGTGGCTGAGTCCATAGTTGCAGTCACTGTGTCAACTCACCTCATTGAAGGTTTGCTTTTTTTCTGATCTTCTATTTTACCTCGATAATATGTTTGTTGTTGTTGTCATCAGGAAGGACCTGTCCTTGGAAAAAGACATCATGCTGGGAAAGATAAAGTCAAGGAAGTGAAAGAAGACCCTCACAATAAGATGGACCGATACAAGTGACTGTAACAATGGGCTTAAGCGTGGCAGAGAATGTGAGGGTGGCACAGGACAGGGCAAGGTTCCAATCTGTTGTTCATAGGGTTGCTATGGCTTGATGGCACATAGCAACAACAGCCATTACTTTATCTAGCATGATGTCCTTCTTCGGGGTCTGGCCCCTCCTGATAACATGTGCAAAGTATGTGAGACCAAGTCTTGCCATCTTTTTTCCAAGGAGCATTCACCTACCCTTCCTCCAAGACATATTTGTTTGTTCTTCTGGCAGTAAGTTGTATATTCAGTACTCTTTGCCGACACCATATTTCAAAGGCATCAAGCTTTCTGACTTGACCTAAATCATGCAGAGTTAGGGTGGGAGTGGGGATCAGTCTGAGAATCATCTCATATCTTTCTCCATCCTACTCCTTTCCCACCAGCAACTACCTTCAATGAAGCTCCTAAGCTTTAAATCCTCATTATGGTCATCAGCGGTAATATAAGACCCAGGGACCTCGTGATCCAGGTCTCAGGATGTGGAACAGTGAGTGGCCCCTTGAAGGAACCAAGAACAAGTCAAGAGAGGAAGCTTTGGGCACTCATTCTAGTGCCTAGAAAAGGTCTTTGATCCAAGTTGTCTGCAAGAATACTTTCTCAGAACTTAGATATGGCCAGAGCTACCCAGCTAGAGGTGAAGTGAGCCATAGGGCAAGGAAACACAGCATGCCTAAAAATTGGGAAGGGTGTGCATCAAAGATGTGCCCTATCTCCATATCTTTTCAATCCATATGCGGAACAGATTATCCAGGAGGTTGGGTTCATGAGGCGAAGTGTGACATCAGGATTGGAGGTAGACTCATCAACAATCTGCATTATGCAGATGACACAACTGTGCTTGCTGAAACTGAGGAGGACCTGAAGTGCTTGCTACAGAAGGTCAAGGACTGCAGCCTTTAATATGGATTGAAGCTCAACATCAAGCAAACAAAGTTTCTCACCACTGGGCCAATTGGCAGCACCATGATAGATAGTGAAGAGACTGAAATTATTGACAGCTTCAGTTTGCTTGGCTCTATAGTCAGCACTCTTGGTATCAGCAGCCAGGAAATTAAAAGATGAATTACACTGGGAAAGTCTGCTGTCAGAGACCTCTCCAAGGTACTGAGGAGCAATGATGCCAGTCTGGAGACTAAGGTGCACTTGATACAGGCCATGATCTTTGCCATTACTTGCTATATATCAGAGAGCTGGACAACGACTAGGGATGATAGAAGGAGAGTTGATGCCTTTGAGCTGTGGTGCTGGAGTATTGAATATACCATGGACTGCTAGAAGTTTGTCTTGTAGAGGGTGAAGCCAGGCTGCTCCTTGGAGTCAAGGATTCTGAAGCTTTGTCTGACATAATTTGGACATGTTGCAAGGTGAAATCAGTCCTTAGAGAGGGACTTCATACTTGGGAGGGTGGAGGAAGGGTGCAGGAGAGGACGACCCTCGATAAGATGGATTGATTCTGCCACTGGGGTATTGGGGAGAAGTGTGTCAGAGACAATAAGATTGGCAAGACATAGAGCAGGGTTTAGGACTGTTGTACATAGGGTTGCTATGAGTCGCAAACGACTCGACGGCAGATAGCAACAATAACAACACGTTTAAAATACATTAACATAAAGGTATTTCTACTTTTTCAAACACAACCCGTATGATATATACCTATGATTGATTTATACTTCTATATAAATGATATGGAATTAACAATGTTTGTCCCCCTGCCTCCTCTCCCTTTCAAAGAGTAAAAAGTAAAGTAACTACAGGATCTCTCCCCCCGCCTATGCGTCAGAGAGCTGGACAATGACGAGGGATGACAGAATTAGAATTGATGCCTTTGAGCTGTGGTGTTGGAGAAGAATGAGTATTGAATTTACCATGGACTGCTAAGAAAATGAACAGGTTCGTCCTAGAGAGGGTTAAATGTGGTTGCTCCTTGGAGGCAAGGATTCTGAAGCTTCATCTGACATATTATGGACATGTTGCAAGGAGGGATCAATTCTTGGAGAGGGACGTTATGCTTGAGAGGGTAGAGGGACAGCACAGGAGAGAAAGACCCTCTATGAGGTGGATTGATTATTCAGTGACTGGGATAATTGTGGTAGGTTTGTCAGAGACAATGTAATTGACACAGGATAGAAGAGGGTTTAGCACTGCTGTACATAGGGTTGCTATGAGTTGCAAGCAACTCGAAGGCACATAACAACAACAAACAACACACACATACACACTCAACATTGTGGAAACTACTTGTCATGGATTGAATTATTTTGTACAAAAATATATGCATATAATGATGTAATGTTTTAGTCATGTAACAATCTCTCATTGTCTCATAAACCAAATAGTTGTAGTAGGATTGAGAGTGGAATGCAACACTCTTAATCACATCAACTCTAATTGGATAGAAGGGAGTTCTTCTAGGGTGTGGCCTGTAATGCCTTTTATTTTACTAGCCTTAGAAGGGGAAGAAAGCAAGCTGAGATGGGGGGGGGTCCTCAGTACCACTAATGAGTGGAGCGCTTCTTTTTGGACCCAAGCCCCTGTGAGATGGAGTCTCTTGGCTCTAGTTAAGGCTTGAACACAGGGAGGCCTCTAGAGAATGCAGGGCCTACAGACGCTGAAAGAACAAGGACTTCCCTCCTCCAACACAGTGACCTTTCCCTTAGAGCTGTTGTTGATTTTGACCATAAAACCAATCCATAGCTGATCCTCTAGAGGGTTTTCAGAAGTTATAAAAGCACACAGGAGGAAACTGCCCATTTTTCTCCCATGGAGGAGCTGGGGAATTTGAATTGATTGCCTTTGGGTTGGCAGTTCAACTTCTGACCACGATATACCACCAGAGCTCCCTCCTTTAGGGCTAGAACCTTGAATTTGAACTTCGAGTCTCCAAAATTGTAACAGTAAATTTCCACTTGTTAACATCACCCACTTCTGGTATCTATGTTAGAGTAGCATTAGATTGCTTTATACATAAATGACAGCCTGAATAACAGACTTCACACAACTTATATGTAAAGCATATATTTGGAATTATGTATCTTTCTCAAACTTATGAAATCCAAGCTTACTAGGCAAAAACCAACCAACCAAACAATAAAACCCCAAAAAAGAACCACCAACCAAAACCAAAAAACAACAACATTTCTCATTAGATGTGGTCCACCTTGGATTTCCTGAACATAGGGGAGTTATAGGTAAAAAAGTCAACCATTTAAGTCTATGGGGCTGCATGGAAATGAAAGAGTACGACACTTAGACGTATTAGTTTCCCAAGTTTAAACATGGGCTAACAAGAATGGACAAAGTAAGAGATAAGTAGAATTAGAATGAAAGGGCCAGTGAAGAGTAAGTGGGGAAACAAGATTGGAGACTACTAGAGGGGAAAAAAAAACAACCCCAAAACGCTTTGTTTCTGGTTTGCTTTATTGTATTTCCAATGACTGTGCAATTTATGGAAGGTACAGAGTGGTTTACTTTTGTGCATCTTAGATAATGCAACAAATTTATTTTCTTTTCCTAACTTCCTTCCAAAATTTTTCAGTTTCTGTATTTGAGGCGCTCTCTTGGGTTATAAAATGGGAATGTAACTGTTGATTTTCGCTCGATGTCTCTGTGAAATGCATTCTGCTATCCACACGATATTCCTCATTTCTTGCTCCCTCAGTTTTATGTATGCATAGAACACACCATAATGGAATTGCCTGTTGAATGCCAGCACATTCATCTGGACCTGAGGAAGGGGAAAAAACATAACATCAGCTGTTTGTATTACATTACATTCATGAAGTAATAGTAAAGTGCAGCTTGCAATTCATCTACTTGGGTCATGCTCATGTCTATTTAAATTGTTTATTGCTGCTGAGTTGAAATTGACTCATAGCTGACCCTCACATATATTGCACATCTTTCTTCTGAGGACCAGAAGGTACATTCAAATCACCTGACTTTGGGCAGGCCACTAGAACTTCCTCCCATATATATTGTTCCATGAGGTTGAGTATGACTCATGTAGACTCTGGACAACAGATCTAAAGCCTGTCCTATCCTGGGCCATCTGATATACTTGATCCCGTTACTGCAACCACTGTGTCAACACACATCCTTGAGGATCTTCTTCTCTTCTACATTTCCAAGCATGATGTCCTTTTCCAAGGAATAACCTAGTTAAGTAGACAATACCTAAGTTGGGCCAAAGAGAGGAAAGCAGAGACAATTTGGCAAGTGCTAAGGGAGAGTATTCTTTTGATAGTCCATAGGATATTCACGAGACTTGGGAAGGTGGAGGGATTGTGAAGGAGAGGAAGACCCTCAACCAGGTGGATTGATACAGTAACTGCAGCAATAGACTTGAGGGTTTTGGAGAGTCAGAGAATGGCATGGTATAGGACAGGATTCGGTTTTGTTGTTGATGGGGTCACTAAGAGTCGTACTCAACTCGATGGCACCTAATAACAACAACAATGGAGAGTATCAATCAGCAAATAAATGTTCAGTTAACTGTACTTTAAAAATAAGCTTAATTTAAAAGCGATGTATGATAGGGTCTTACAGTTATCACAGGAGTCCACAATTAAGGTTGCATAGTGGAATGTACTTGGGGCAGTGGGGGGGGTGCGGGGGGATTGTGTACCAGGGAAGGAGTGTTTCTTTTACTTTTGAAAGAGAGGAGCGAATGAATGAATGGAAATCCAAAATCTCCGTAAATGCTCATTAAAATTATTAAAATTAAAAAAAGAAACAACAACAACCCCCCCCAAAAAAAATAAGCTTAGTACAATCAGAAGATACTAGCATCCAAATTTCTAGGAGAACTTTCCATGCATCTTTAACTTTCTGGTAGTATCTATTTGGCATTTGACTGGTTCAGAGATGAACTATCAGTGATTTAAATATTCTCTTGGCTTTCCTAGAGAAACAGAAAAAATTGGACTCAAGTAGGTTAAACTCAATCTCATCGCCATTGAGTCAGAATCTACTCAATAGATGACCTTCCAGCAAGTTTCTGAGACAATAGATCTCATGGGAGTTTGTCCACCTTTCTTCCTCTGAGTTGCTGGTGGATTCGAGCCACCATAGAGACTTGACCTTGGAGTAAGCAGGGAAACTCTCTGTAGACTATGCCACCAGTGGATTAGTATGCAAGTAATTCCCAAGAGTAATAATTGTACTATTATGACCATGGTTTGGCCCCCTTCTTGAAGGAAGAACAGAGCAGATTCGCCTACTAAGTGTGTGTGTATGCCATAGCTGTAATTAGTATCTGATTATGAAGCCTGCCCTAATAAAATTGTTGAATAGTTGCATTCCTTTCAGAGCTTCTCTGTGCATATATACACATTGGTCTGAGTGGGGCAACTGCCCTGGAAGCTACATATGTGATACTTTGTCTCTCTAAAGGGGCGCTCTGGTGTCCTCTTGTCCATAGGGAGTTGAGTTGACAACCCAAAGGCAGTTGAAACCCATCAGTGACTCCAAGGGAGAAAGACTGGCAATCCCTCCTGTGAGATTTATAACCTCAAAAACTTGCTGCAGGGCCAACTGTGAATGGATTCAAATTTGAGTTTGAGTTGCTGGATGCTTGGTCAAATTAGCAATGGGCCTAATGAATTGACCTAATCAGCTGTAAAAATGAAAACCCAAAGTAAGACAACAATTAAAATTCAAAGTAAGAGAAAAAGAACATAATCAGGTTAGTAGCATTTCCAATTGTGGGTTACCTCATGCTCATAAAACGTATCTTCCAATGTCTTTCCCCCATTGCCATCACCTGCAGCATCGAACAAAGGCTTGTATTCCTTAAAATCAAAGAAAGGAGATTAGTTTTCAAGAAATTTTCATCGCTCATAAATGTGTATGACAAGTTTTCCTAACAATATAAACATTGTATCATCTATTTAAAAGTATATGCCATCCCTCACAAACCATAAGCATGGGATCTCAAAAATGTTCCTGATTTGCCCCAAGAACCTGAATTTGGAAATTGGTATACACCTTGTAGAACAGTTTTTGCCTCTTGCCTCTTGGAACCTGAATGAATGAACTTCTCTCTCTGTCATTACAGTAGAGTTGGAACCCAATGATAGTTGGCCCTCCAGGAGGCTTCCCAGGCTATAAATTGTACGGGAGGAGACTGTCCATCTTTCTCTTGTGGAGCCGCTGGTGGATTTGATGTTAGCAGTGCAGCCTGCTATGGACTACACCCCCAGAGCACCCAGTAGGCTATCATTCATATTCTTGTCACTGGGATTTTTTTTTCTTTTTCATTTCCTCAAGGAAATAGAAGATACTAGAAATCTCATGCAATCACATATATTAAAAAGGTTTATATGTCTTTCATAGACATATATTTGCTGTCCTCTATATTTTCTGTGAAAGGAAAGGGAACTCTGGTGGCCTAGTGGTAAGAAACTATGCAGCAATCCTGAAAGCACACAGCTCCTCTTCAAGGAGAAGGATGGGCAGTCTCCTCCAGAGTGATTAACTGCCTCTGAAATCGCACAGGAGGTTCAGCTATGGGTCTGCTCTGACTCAACAGTACTCAAAACCAACATCTTCCCTGTGAAGTTTTTAGGCTGGTGAGATTGTTAACAACTTTAGCTTGCTCGTCTGCACAATCAGCACTCTTGGTACCACCAGCACCCAGGAAATCAAAAGATGAATTGCATTGGGAAAATCTGCTGCCAGGGACCTCTCCAGAGTACTGAAGAGCAACGATGGCAGTCTAGAGACTATGGTGTGCCTGATCCAGACCATGGTCTTTACAGTTTCTTGCTATGCATCAAAGATCTGGACAATTAATAAGGATTATAGGAGAAGTGATGCCTTTGAACTGTGGTGCTGGAGAAGAGTATTGAATATACCATGGACTGCTAGGAGAACAAATAGGTCTACCCTAGAGAGGATGCAACCAGTCTGCACCTGTGAGGCAAGGATTTTGAAGTTCCATCTGACATACTTTGAGCATGTTGCAAGGAGGGACCAGTCCTTGGAGAGTGACATGATGCTTGAAAGGGTGGAGGGACAGCACGAGAGAGGAAGACCCTGTATGAGGTAGATTGACTCAGTGACTGGAGTAATGCAAGTAGTTGTGTCAGAAACAAGGAGGTTTGCTCAGGATAGAGCAAGTTTCAGAGGTGTTGTACATAGGGTCTCTGTAAGCTACAAGTGACTCAACAACACATAACAACAACAACAACAACCACTTGTTAAAAACTGCAAGCAGAAATGTTGGTATTTGCGTATACTCTGAGTTACCTTACAATATCCTCCAGAAAAAAAAATAAAATCTGTCCATGAAACTCCATTGAGTTTTGACACCCTTGAGGTCACATGTGTCTGAGGTGACTCAGAAACAGCTGATTACTAGTTCTCTTTCCTGGCCCAACTCAGTGACGTAGAGTGGAATTTAACTCATAGAGAGCCTCCATTGAGTTTCTGAGGCTGTAAGTCTTTATAGGAGGAGACTGCCCATTGACCTCCTGTAGATCACCTGGTAGACTGGAACCCCTGACCTTCTGGTTTCTGGTTACCAGTACACTACATCACCAGAGTTCCTTATCTTTTCCTGAAGGGTTTCAGAAATAGACAGAGAGAGAGGAGATTGGCTTTGCAGTTTGGAGAAGTTACCTGGAGGGAACAAACATTACTATCTAAATAGTGCATAATCTTGAGCTCAGAGGCTCCAGACTTTCCAAGAGCTGCTGGCTGGCTGCTGGTGGAGGGGAAACCCATGGACAGCTCTACTTCCTCCTCCTATTCTGGCCACTCAGCAAAGGGAGTGGCACAGCAGTCCCAGGTCCACACTCTCCCTGTTTACCCAATCTCCATTTGAAAGGGCTGCTAGATCAGGAGATTTTACATAACTCTGAGCTTCTATTTCCAAAATACTGTAACAGTCTCTGGGGAAACTTGCATTATCAAGCACTTCAAAAGAGGTACTCAATGACCACTCCTTGGAGAATTAAACAAGTACTTACTTGGCAGGAACCTTTCATTTAAAACCACCAGCTTAGGAGAGGAACTTGAAATATTTCTTTGGGAGCTATTAGTAAAAACACTGTACCCACTTTGGATAAGAAGTGTAAATTTAATGTTTGAGCTCCTAAAGTACAGGTGATGAAATCTGGCTCGAGTTTGGGGATTAGCACAAGGTTAGGGAATAGGAATAAATACATACACTGTAATGATCTGCAACTCTCTTCATCTGTTCGAAATCGTCTACCTGAGCCAGCAGGCGAAGACCTTCTGGATAGAGCTTGCCACAGGTTGGGAACAGGGACTCCCGGTCATCCTTGGTCAGTTCAGTGCCAAAGGAGTTAAGAGTGATGATAAAAGCACGTCTGTCGGCCTCAAACTACATTTGCACAACATAGAATCAGTGAAATCTAGTCATCTAAACGCTATAAACAGAACTTGAAGTAACACGTTCATTCCCCGAAATCACTGCGAGCCTTTCCTGATCTATGTCTAATTATAATACAAACATGTGTTATTAATGTTCCTTTAGACTGTTCTTAGAAGAATCTTACAAGTCCCTTAGATTTTACTTGCCAGAAAAAGAACAACACAGGGTACAGGAAGACATATGACTTGATGTCTTGATGTTTCACTAAATCTTATTGTCCAGATATCCTACAATTACTTTTTTCAATGAACAGTTTTGCACCAGGTCATTATGAATGTCCTGTTAGGTCACTTAGGTCATCATGAATCAGAATCAACTTGATGGTGGTTGGTGGGTTTGGGGCATCTCTCTCACATACAGCACTAGAATTTTTTCCATAAAAATGGCACCAGTATTACTTACCTGCTTCTTGGGATTCATTTGTGGATAGAACAAGGTGATGCAAACAGAAGGGCCTAGCAGAATGTTTAGAACAGGAAGTGTACACAATACACGTTAACATCACTTTCTAACAATTGATGTCAATTGTTGTCGCTGTGTGATGTAGAACTGGGACTGATCCATAGCTGACCCTCCAACAAGTTTTCAGAGTAAATAAATCACGTAAGAAGAGATTGCCCATCCTTCTCCCATGTTGCTGCTAGTGGATTCAAACCGTGTACCTTTGGGGTTGCAATACCACCTCTTACCACTAGGCCACCAGAGCTCCCTAGCATCACTTCCAAACAGTTGATGCCAATAGGCTCTTTACATAAAGAAACATATTATATGTCACATTGCTATCTACCATTTGCTAGTACCCTAGTTTTCTTTTTAAATAGCCTAGGCTATTTACAGAAGTTGTACTGCCAACTCAAAGGTGAATGGTTTGAATTCACCAGTTGCTTTGGGAGAGAAAGATGAGTCATCTCCTATCCTGGGATTTCCAGCCTCTGAAAACCCACTGGAAGGTCCTCTATGGGTTGGTTGTGACTCAAGAGCCCATAGTAACAGGCTAGATGTCAATTTATGTAGCTTTGTAGTGGATTCTGTGACTTTGGGCAATCCTCTCAGTATCTCAGTTTTCTTATGTGCAAGATGGTGGTTGTGGAGGGACAGCGGAAGAGAGGAAGACCCTCGATGAGATGGATCGATTCAGTGATTGGGGTAATAGGAGTAGGTTTGTCGGAGACAGTGAGGTTGGCACAGGATAGAGCAGGGTGTAGGGCTCTTATACATAGGTCGCTATGAGTTGCAGGTGACTCATTGGCACATAACAACAACAACAAGATGGTGGTATTTGGTAGGGGGCACTGGTGACATAGTCTTGCGTGGCAAACCCAAAGATGGTACCCCTCTGGCAGTTCAAGTCTACTCACTGATCTGTGAGAGAAAGATGAGCAGTCACCTTGTGTATCCTTTACACAGCTGGCACAGTGGAAGGTCAGCCATGAGTTAGTTTAGACACAGAAACAATGAATTTTTATGAGTTTTTGTTGCAGGATCTTTAAGGTAAGTTACTATATACTCATATATTGTGTGTATGCTGAATGTGTGACTTGAGACTTTTCTGTTTGATGTAGACATTCACTTCTCCTTGAAATGCTTCCTTTATTCCTTTGGTCTTCATGTTTTTACTGTCTCTCGGCTCTACCTCTGTGTATTCTGTCCATTCTATAGTAAGTCTATCCTCCAAGGCATTTCTTTTGCCCACTGCAGGTATTGGTCATGATACCCTCAGGCTAAGAAACGCTTCTCTATATATTCTCCATTTATCACATTACATATTTAGAATCTCTGTACTCTTCTCCCCACAAAGTGGTAAAATTAAAATCATTGAGGGTCAATGTCTATTTTGTTATTCATCCATTTTTGTGTATCCTGTGTCCAATACATCAGAAGATCTTAACTGTTTACGAAATAAAATAGAATGATCTATTATTCTACCACTTAGGAAATTCTCCACTATCATCTACAGTGTTTCTTTTCAAAGAATGATTCACGGACCAGCAGCTTTGGCATCTCCTGGGAGCTTGTTATGAACACAGAATACTCCAGATCCACTGAACCAGAATCTGTATTTTAATAAGATTCCAAGGTGATTTGTCTGCAAAAGACTGAAAAACAATTCCACAACAATGTTTTTTAAATCTGCCCACTTGTTGAGCAATTAACCAATAATAAGCCAGACTTGCTCCAGATCTGACTGGACCACTTTTGTTGAAACAGGTGTTTCCCATCGGAAAGAGACTGACAGTTCTAGCAGATTCTTTTGATCGTCCTCATGGAAATTATGGGAGAGCCAGAAAGCAGGGAGTGGTTTACTCAGAAGCAAAAACATCTAGCTGCCTCTGGTCACGGAATATAACCAAACTGTCAGTAATTTCAGACCTTCTAGAGATTACAGTAGGGAGCTCTGGTGCCTGAGCTGTGAGAGATTTGAGTTGCCAATCCAAAGACAGGTGGTTCAAATCTACTTACTGTTCCAAGGGAGAAAGATGAGCAATCTCCTCCTGTGTGATTTACAGTCTCCAAACTCCCCCTAGAAGGCCAGCAATGAGTTGGCTCTGACTCAGTGGCAGTGAGTTTGAGTTTTCCGAAGGATTAGTGAAGGAGTCCTGGTGATGCAGTGGTTAAACAGTTACCTGCTAACCTAAAGGTCAGTAGTTTGACTCTACCACCTGCAATGTGAAAGAAAGATGTGGCATCTGCTTCTCTAAAGATTCCACCAAGTGACTCTGATACAGAGTGACTCTGCAGGACACCAAAGAACATCCCCATGGATGTCTAAGCCTGCACATCGTTATAGAAGCAAACTGCCTCTCATCCTTCTCCCATGGAGTGGGTTATAACTGCAGACCTGTTGGCTAACATCCAAGCTCTTAGGTACTGTACTGCCATGCCTCCTTTCCATAAAGATTACAACCTAGGAGAGCCAGTGGGGCAGCCCAGCTCTGTCCTTTAGACCTTCTGTGAATCACATAGGACTTGAGTTTGAGGATAAGAGAAAGAGCTCTGATGGCACAATCTAAGCTTTTAGTTGCAAGCTGGAAGTTTGGAACGTTGAAATCACCAAGCAGCTGTGTTATTTTGGCAGCCCACGATATATTCAATACTTTTCTCCTACACCACTTGGATCCTATTTGGATCTATCAAATAAGGGAAAGAAGAGGAAAAAGAAGAAGGGAGGAGGGAGAAGTGGAAGGAGGAAGTGGAGGACGAGGAGGAGGAAGAGGAGGAGGAGGAGAAGAAGGAGGAAAAGCAGCAGCAGCAGCTCGGCTGGAGAAGTATCAAGAAACCACATGGAATAGTTCTGCTCTGAAACATGGCATTGCTATAAGTTAAAATCAAGTTGGTAGAATGGAATTTTGAAATAAAAATTAGGGCCGGAGAGGCAACAATGGAGATAACTGTCCTAGATATCATTAAAGAGCTTTCTAGTTCTAAGATGTCATGATTTGAAGGGGAGAAATGGGGTAGTGTAGGCTTCTAGGGGCACCAGGCAGCTGTGCTTATCTTGGAAGAGAAAACTGTATGAAGAAGTGTGACACTTAGGGTGAATGGACATTGCTCAAACAATACAGCTGAACAAGGAGAGATAGAAAACTGGAGAGAGGAAAGTTCTTTGTATGCTGCACCCGGACAGATCTTGGACTAATACAAGTTACGTAACTATTTCATATACTTGTCTATCCAACACTATGCATTCTACTCCATAACTTGGAGGGGCCTCTTCAAACACCACTTTTTAAAAACAACCCAACAAACAAAACAAAACCAAACAAAACACAAAACCAAACTTCTATTTCTTCTCTAATTGGCTACTAATCCAGTTGCCTCTGAATCCTATTATGCTTTTATTGTCTTCCTCTTCTGTCTATATGGCTCCCTTATTCCTGCAGTCTAGGAACTCCTGGTGTGTGAATGTATGGGTCCCCTTCTTGAAAATAACTGTAATGCCAGAGTGTTGAAAAGATTACATTATTTTTCTTTGGCAGTCCCCAAGTGGGAAATTTGCAACAGCATCTCTGGTGAATAAGACTGTGTTAATTTGGTCTAGGCCATTTCATCCTCCATTTCCTCTAGTTTGTAAACTGATGTGAGAAGTCATAGGAAAGGAGGTGAGGACTTCTCTTGAGGATGTGACCTGGGTTCCACATATGTGGATATTCTGGCAAAGCTTGTTTTCTCTCTATCATGCATTGACTCCGTCTGAACTCAGACTCTTGGCATGTGACCTAGCAGGCTGCCGCCTGGCAGAACTTGTGTTGTCAGCTCCTCCTACCACAAGTGTCAGGCAAAGCCTCAGGTAGGCCATGGTTTTGGGACTAGCTAGCCTCCACAATCATGTGGTCCATTTCCTTGAAGGCAATTTATTTAGGTATACATGTGTGCTCTTCACTTGTTTTGCTCCTCCAGAGAATTCTAGTTTAAAGATAAAGGATAGTAATTGAGATGCATCACTCTCATTTAAATCCTGCTTGATGTCACAGGGTTTGTGTTCTGCTTGGCATTTTAAATTGGATAGCTTGCGTCTTTCCTGGCTTACCTTTTACTGTTGCTGCTGTTAGGTGCTGTCAAGCCAGGTACAACTCATAGTGATCCTATAACAGATTGAAACCTTGCCCAGGCCTACCGTACCGTCATCATATCCACCAGGCCCACTGTTGTAGGTCCCTATAAGTAAGCCTTTGCATAGGAAAGGCATTTGACTGTGTGGATCATAGCAAGCTATAGCTAATACTGAGAAGAATGGGAGTTCCAGAACATCTAGTTGTGCTCCTATGACACCTTAGACCTAGTCCGAGGAGCTGTTACCCAAACAAAACAAGGGAACATTGCACGGTTTAAAAGCAAGAAAAGTGTATATTATGGCTGTATCCTTTCTCCATACCTATTTAATTTGTACATTGAGTAGATTGTTTGAGAAACTGCACTCTATAAAGAATGTGGCATCAGAATTGAAGGAACTAAAAAACAACCTGCAGATGATACAAGCTTGCTTGCTGGAAGCAAGGATGAACTGAAGCACTTATTGCAGAAGATAAAGGGCCACAACCTTCAATATGGATTATGTCAACATCAAGAAGACAAAAAACCCCACCACTGGACACAGGCAACATCTTTATAGATAGAGAAAAAAACTGAAATGGTCAGCAATTTAATTTTACTTGGCTCTACAATCAACACCATTGTTACAAGAAGTCAGGAGCTCAGGAGGCATATTGCATTGGGAAAGTCTGCTGTCAGGAAAAAATCCTGAAGAGCAATGATGTCAGTTGAAAGACCAAGGTGGGACTGATTTAAGTTAGTATCTTTTCAATTACTTGCTCTGCCTCTGAGAGCTGGACTATGAATAAGGATGACAGAAGAAGAATTGATGCCTTTAAATTGCTATGTTGGAGTAGAATACTGACTATCCCATGGACAGCCAAAAGAGCAAACAGGAAAGTGCGGCCAGAGTACTTCTTAGAGGCCCCTTTGTCTCACACACTATGGGCCTGTTTTTAGGAGAGGCTATTCCTTGAAAGGGGCCATGATGCTTGGAAGGGCAGAAGGTCAGAGAGAAAGAGGAAGACCCTCAAGGAGATGAATTGAGACAGTGACTGTAGCAATGGGCTCAAGTACATCAAAGCTGATAAGAATGTTGCCCCATAGGAGAGGGTTGTTGTTCATAGAATTGCTCAACAGCATCTAACAACACAACAATTGACATTTATTTTAAAGCTATTAGTTGTTAAAAATAAACAAAACCAAGAATGTGTCCTTGACTTACATTCTTCTAGATAATTATTAGGCACACATAGAAGAATTGAACTGAGCAGGTCACCATTCCTACCAGTTCCTAATGTGAGAAAGGCACACTTAGTGGGGGCCAGTGGGTGGAGGTGTTGATGGTCATGGAAATAGTGAAATGGATTGGAAGCAAGCCCAGCTTTATTAGCAGAGTCTGGTGACCAGCCGGGGAAAAGAAACACATTCTGTGTTTATTTTTCACTGTGTTTCATTAACCATACAGACAGGCAGAAGAGCAGGGGAGAGAAAAATCAAACAGTACACTTGAGTGCACTTGCCTGGAATACAAGTGCCTTTTTATTTATTTATTTTTTTAAAAAATGAAGTTACAATTTTGTAATTAGGTCAAATTTTCCCATGCAAGCCCAGGTTAGTGCTTACTCCTCTACCATCTTAAATCTTTTGAATTCTTCTGTCAAGTGAGATACAAATTCTAAGTATTCACCAATTGCACAAATAACAGGAGTTAATTGCATGACCTAAAATATTTATATAAAATCGACAAATCTCTTGTGATTATATTATTAGAAACACTATAATTGCATGCCATTTTAGCTGATATTCCTATATAAGTGTATGATGCTAATGAAATAGAGGTTTTTATTTTTATCACAGTATTTTTTTAAAAATTCAAATCTAACATCATAGTATTATGGGAAAAGAAATGCACAATTATTGTTTTATGCCATCAAGTCAGAGCAGACCCTTCAGGAGATTTTCAGAAATAGTTAACCACACAGAAAGAGATTGTCCATCCTTCTCCCACAGAGTAGCTGGTGGCTTCAACCTGCATGACTTTGAGATTGAAGTGCAACTTCTTACCACTAGGTCACCAGAGCTCACCAGAGTCTTGGGCATCCCGTAGTTTGATCAAACTTTGGTGACATGAATTCTTTGACTCATATACTGTCCTCGTCTGAAGCAGGGCTGTCTGAGTTTGAATTCAGATTCCTCTCACTAGCTGTACAATGTTAAGCAAATTGTTAGCCTTCCCTGTGCCTCAGCTACCATTGAAAGTAGAAGAATTAAGATCTCATCTCCTTGTGCTGTTTTGAAGTCCACATAAATTCAGATGTACAAAGTACTTAGAATAGTGTGTAGCCCACAGTAAGTTTTAGCCACTAGCAATGCCATGTAGAGTTCTCGTGCCTTAGTGGTAAGGAGTTATGCTGCCAACCCAAAGGCACATGGTTTAAATCCACCAACCACCTCTGAAAACCCTCTGAAAAATTCAGCTATGAGTTGCTTCCAACTTAATGGCCCACACCACCACCACCACTACTAATCCCCTTTTTTGGTGTACCTTTTAAAAGTTATTAATGTAATTTCTACTTCATATTTTTTAATTGTAAAGTCTACGAATCTCTTCTAAACTATAGATATTGTGCTAGATAGAAATGGTACTTTTGAGTCATAGTTAATGTGGGTTCTTACAGGGTGACTAATAGTTAGATTGAGAAAAAGTATTTCATAAGTCATGCTGATGGTGTAGTCTGCAGGCAGTTGTGCTGCTAACACAAAAGACGACTCTTCTCTGACAGTTCAAATCTGCCAGAGGCTCTGGGGGAGAGGCATTGGCAATCACCTCCTGTGTGGTTTGTAACCTTCAAAAACCTGCTGGAGATTCAGCTATGAATAGGCTCCAATCCAACACCAGTGAGGTTTTTTGGTGTGATTTATGCTGCAAATGAGATCAGCATGTCCAAAAGTGATTAGCTTACTCTCTGACATTTAGTATACCATGAAAACATGTTATTTACTTATCAGATGTCCACTTGCTGTGTAATAGAGAAGGATAAACAATATTTCTTGGAGTTTGCCAGTAAGAAGCTATTTATTTCAGGGACTATTACTTTGAAATTTTCAGCAGAGAATAGTACAGAAATCTTAACTGTAAGGTTTAACATTTTGTTGTTATGTGCCAGCAAGTCAACTACAACTCATAACGACTCTGTGAAGTGGATCTGAACCCTGCCCTATCCTATGCCATCCTGACCATGTCTGATTCACTTGAGCCCATTAGTTAGTCGCCGTGTCAAACCATCTTGCTGTGAGACTTTGTCTCTCATGCTGGCTGTTCACCGTTCCAAGCGTGATGTCCTTCTCCAAGGACTGGCCCCTCCTCACAACATTTCCAAAGTAAATGAGATGGAGTTTGGCACTCCATGGTATATTCAGTACTTTTCTCCAACAACGTAACTTAAAGGCATTGATTATTCTCCTGTCGTCCTCAGTTACTGTGCAACTTTCAGTTGCTTAACAGCTAATTGACAAGACCAGGGTTTAGATCTGGCACACCTTAGTCTTTGAAATGATATTATTCCTCTCTAGTACTCTAGATAGGTCTCTAGTAGGAGATTTTCCCAACATGATATATCTTTTGATTTCTTGACTGGTGGTAGTAAGGGTGTGATTGTGGATCCAAATAAGTTGAAATCATTGACAGTTCAATCTTTTCTCCATCTACCATGATGTTGCCTATTTGCCCAAGTGTTGAGGATTTTTGTTTTCTTTTTTTAAAATATTTTTTAATTGAGATTCTAATGAAAGATTATAGAAGACTTGGATTTCCATTCATTCATTGTTGCACATTTTTCTTCTTGCCCACTCCTCCCCCAGTTCACTTTTTTCTTTGAGAAAAAAAAAATTCTTTCATTGTTATACAATCCCCCTCTCCCAGTCCACTTTACTCTGCAGCTCTTATTCTGGGCTCTTGTTATGCAAATAATACCTAATCATATATTCCTTTTAAACAGTTCTCTCCCTCCTCTGTTTCAATGTAGTGTACAGTAGTTATCCCCTCTTTTCTTAGTTTCCCCCCCAAACCTGATGTCAGTCCTGTTTTATAACAGTGACATTATGTATTATTTGTCCTTTTGTGACTGACATATTTGACTCAGCATAATGTCCTCCAGGGTCACTCGTTTTGTATAATATTTCATGATTTCCTTGCTTTTCCAATGCTCCATAGTATTCCATTGTGTGAATATACCACAGCTTCTCTATCCATTCATTTGTTGATGGGCACTTAGGTTGTTTACAACTCTCTGCTCTTGTGAACAAAGCCATGATAAACATAGGTGTGCATATATCTTTCTGGGTGGCAGTTATGGTTTCTTTGGGGTATATTCCCAGTAGTGCAGTTCCTGGGTCACATATTTCTATTTCCAACTTTTTGAGAAAATGCCATACTGCCTTCCATAATGGCTGCACCATTTTACACTCCGACCAATAGTGAATAAGGGTTCCAGTTTCTCCACACCCTTACCAGCATTTGATGTTTGCTGTGAAGATTTTTGTTTTCTTGATGGTGGGATATAATCCAAATGTTTTAGGGCTAATGTTAAGATGAAATCGATAATGTTTCAAGGAGAACTAATTCTATATTATGCACTACTGAGAGAACAATCAGATCTTGTCCTAGAGAAAGTGAAACCAGGGTGATCTTCGGAGGCGAGGATGGTGAAACTCTGTCTCACATACTCTGGCATGTTGTGAAGAGGGGATGGTCCTTAGTGAAGGGCATCACATTGGAAAAGTGGAAGGTCAGTGTCAGAGATGAAGACTGTCAATTTGATGGATTTACTCACTGACTGTAGCAGTGGGCTCGAGTGTGGCAAAGATGGTACTGATGGCACAGGAAAAGTCAAGGTTCAGAGCTGTTGTTCAGTGTTGCCATGAATCATAGTCAACTCAGTTTACATAACATAACAACAATGACAATTTTATCTTAAGGATCCAAGCCCTGGAGGCATTGTGTATAATGTGTTGGGCTGCTAACCAAAAGATCAGAGGTTTGAATCCACCAGTTGTTCTGTGGGAGAAAGAGGGGAATATCATGAAGATTTGCAGACTTAGAAATCTGATGGAGGTCTGTTTGAGTGGAAGCTAACTCAGCAGCAATGGACTTGGCTCGGTTAATTTTATCCTGCAAAGTTCCAGAACATTAGATGAAAATTTATGCAGGTGAAGTCAATATTATTTTTTCTCCCTAATGGGTAATACTTATCAAGCTTTACTTGAGATTGGACATGTTATCGAACTTATCTAAATACTTACTTCCATTGTGTCCAAAAAAACCCCTCTGGAGTGTCATCTATGAGCTGGGTCTGACTTGGAAGCAATGAACTTTTTGGGTTTGTTGGAGGGTTTTTATTTGTAATGTTGTTATTGTTGTTATGCGGCATGGAGTCAGAGCCGACCCACAGCTCACCCTCCAGTGAGTTTTCTGAGGCAATAAATTGCTAGAGAGGAGATTGTTTCTTTCTCTTCTGTGGAACACTTGGTGAACTTGAACCACGTGCCTTGGGTTGCTAGCACCACTTCTTACCTCCTGGGCCACTTGTTGTGGTTGGGTACCATCGAGTCAGAACAGACCCATTGCTGACCCTTGGTGGGTTTTCAGAGACAGTTAATCAAATGGGAGGAGATTGTCCATCCTTCTCCTGCAGAGCAGCTGGTGGATTTGGACTGTGTTGTTTTGGGACTGCAGCCCAACGTCTTATCACTAGGCCACCAGAGCTCCCTACAAGGCAATTACAGCCCTCTGTTTGAGTTTATATTATACTGTGTATATAATGATTGTCCAAACCTACTGCCTGCCATCAAGTTGCCTCCAAATCCTAGTATTCCTCCATTGGGTTTCGAGGCTTTAAATCTTTGTGAAAGGAAACTGTTGTCCATCTTTCATCCATGCAGAAGCTTGTGGATTTTAACTGCTGACCTTTTTTTTTTTAACAGTTCTAAACATTAGGGTCACTTAACAACAACAACAAGAACAAACATTAGGTATATATAAATCTATTATTTATTTATTTCTAGATAAAGAAACTAGTAAGGGGGGGGGGGTAAAGCCCAAGAATCAGTGCTAGAAGTGAGGTTAAACAAATATATATAAGGTATAAATTACATTATTTGAGTTTAAAAAGAGTGTTCAAACATTCTTACCTCGAGGATGGGGCACATAATGTCTGCTGTGACATCGCCATGATTCTTACAGAATTTATAGAATGCTTCAAGGTAAGACTTTTAAAAGTAAAAGATTAAGAAACAAAATAAATACAGTTTCCTTTAGTAAATTTCTATGCTTCTCATGACTTCTACAAGGCTTTAGTGAAAATCAAAACAATTCTTCACAGGAATATATAATAAGTGTGGTATAAACTTTCACTTTCCAACATGTTGCACAGACAAAAAGAAAACTCTGTAAAGAACAAACTCAGTAGCACTTAATGTACGTTATATTTTCTCAGTAGGCATTATTTTTGAATGGTTCTTAGATATTATCTAGTGTTTACCTCTGTCCTTAGTCCTCTGTTAGATTCCACATGGTTAAATCTTATGTTTTAATCTGAGGACCAAGCTTTTTTATTGGTAGAATACAGATTCAAACTCAATAAGTAACTGTAGACTTTGTCCTATATTGACATGGTGTCCAAAGTGCACATTTTGTATGGCTTTGAGTATAGAGAATACAATGGAATGTTGTAGAAATCCAGACTGTAGGGTCAGATGGCTTATGATTCAATTGCACTTCTTTACTTAGTGGTGCTCCGGAGGCCCAGCTGATGAGGAGTTGTACTGCCAACTCAGAGGCGGTGGTTCAAATCTACGAGATGCTCTGAGGGAGAAAGATGGGCTGTCTTCTCCCACATAATTTGTAGCCCCTGAAAACTTGCTAGATGGTAACCTATGAGTCTGTTTTCACTCCTCTACAATCAGTAGAGAGTAGTGATGGAATTCTACTGAGTAAACCTTATCTCCCTCAGTTCTCAGGGATAGTACACATATAATTGTTCAGAGTGGATTAATCCTTTCCCCAGAATAGTTCTTCTGTTAGTGATATCTCAAAGATCCTTTTTCTCACTGCATACACCTCTTCATAAAAAGGAAAATTGGCTGTATAAAAAGACCATGTGTTTCTGCATAGCACGTTGATGTATACAGTAGGTAGTCATCTGCTATGTTGTACACTGGCAGTGGATTAAAATCACATGGGCAATACAGCTGGGAGGCTCAGGGGATCTTTGTAAGGATCAGGGCAGAGATGAATGCCAGAAACAGAAGGTTCACTCTGCATGCAGCTGACCTTAATTAAGATTCATTGACTTTTTCATCCAATTCATCTATTTACCTACACACCTCATCCTTTTACCCTACTCATTTATCCATTTACACACCATACATCCAACCTATCAGTACTTTTTATGTTCTAAGTACTGTGTAAGACCAGACACCAGCTGGATTGTCATAGTGACTTCTGCAATGGGCTTGAGTAAGTTAGAAATGAAGAGGATGGCACAGAATAAGAAAGGGTTCAGCTTTGTTGTTTGTAGGGCCAATATGAGTCATATTTGACTCTATATCATCTAACAAGAAATTCTGTGCAAGGAGTTAGGGATACAGAGAAAAAGGGGACACACTGTTTCCTCTCAAGCTCATTGGGGTAGTTGACAGCATGTATTTAACTAGAAGATGGACCGTGATGATGACAACTATATTACAAATATGCATAACTTTATAATATAGGAGTTGGGTAATGGACAAAGTACCTTTTAATAAAGAACTCTAATCATAATATCTTGCTAAACAAAGAAAAAAAACATTACATGGGGAGATAATTACCTTGTAGAGTTTATTGCGCAATAATTCAATAT
This sequence comes from Elephantulus edwardii, assembly GCF_000299155.1. Lineage (NCBI taxonomy): Eukaryota > Metazoa > Chordata > Mammalia > Macroscelidea > Macroscelididae > Elephantulus > Elephantulus edwardii. The sequence continues at coordinate 33,576,164 of NW_006399758.1, read as the reverse complement.
TCAGTTCATCTAGGGTATTTTCAGACATACAATCTTGAAAAAATGGAGCTGAAAGCACAGGCAACCACAAATAAAAAAATAATCAGAATCATGGTTACACATTTTAAAGAAATGTATCTCGAACACACCACTTTGTGATCATTCCTGATTGGATGAGTGCATGAATTTGTAATACAGACTGAATCAGTCTGACACATATGACAATAATAACAAAAATACCAAACTCACTGCCTTTGAGTTGATTCCAACAGAATTTCCAAGGCTATAAATACATTTAAATAAGCAAATTGTCACATCTTTTTCTTGCAGTGGGTCAGTTTGAACCATCAAACTTAGGGTTAGCAGAGAGGCACTTAATCCCGTTCTCATCAGGATTCTTTAATGATGAAACAAAACCCTGTTGCAAAGGAGTCAACATCCACTCAGTAACTCCAAGGGACAGAGTAGAACTGCACTATACGGTGTGCTAGGCTTTAAATTCTTATGACACTAGCCTGCCACATCTTTCTCCAAAGAATCGCGATTCAGATTTACTAACCTTTTGTTAAGCAGCCAATGGTTCACCACATGGCTACTTAATACTACTAGTAATAAGTAAACTCAAACTCATTGTTGTGGAGTCAGCTCACCGTTCATCCTCTAGAGGTGACCTGTAAATATTCAGAGGCTATAAATTGCAAGGGAGTAGTGTGCCCGTCCTGCCTGCTTTTGAGTTGGCTAAACTTCTTAGCCACTAATAGCAGTTCTTAAGTTTTTATTATCTGCAATATTTATGTCAAATAATATAGACATTCTAATTCATGACAACATTTTAATTTTACAACATTTGGGGCCTTATTTACTTAAAGCTTACTTTTTTTTTTTTTTGTCTGTGTGATCAGTAGTCTTTTATCCATCTTATACACCAGCTTGGTTGAGTGAAAGGCAATGAATTTTAAAGGAGATTCTCTGACATTCACAAAGAGATATATTTATACAGTTTAAAGATTCTAGCTAATCTAAAAATCTCAAGACTCATTATTATCAAGTCAGAACAGACTCATAGCTGGCCTTCAGTTGTTTCCCAAGGTTAAAGCTTATTTTTTTTATAAAAAACCAAAACCAAACACCTTTTTACTGTGATTTGAGTGAAAGTTTACAGAGCAAATTGGTCTTCCATTCAACAGTTAATATCTATTTTGCTTCATAAGACTGATTACAGGCCTCACATTATAACCGTATTCTTCCTAATTCCCCCCTGTGTTTCCCATTTCCGTCTGCCTTTCCTATGCCTGAGCTTTATGCCTTGGCAAAGGCTGCCCTTTTGATCTCAAATGATTTGTTCTAAGGAGTGCTTTCCTCCCTGGTGCTCTTGATAGGCTTGCCTATTGTTTGGCTGGAAGTTAAAGTTTACTTTCTGAAGTACCTTCTATCATCTGGCACTAACATCTACCATCGGTGGCCTTCCTGAGTGGCAGACACTAAGTGGTACTAATATTTTGTCAGGTGCTGTCAAGTCACTTCTGACTCTTAGCCTAGAACTGTCTTATAGGGCTTTACAGGGTGTTATCTCTATGGGAACAGGCTGCCAGGTCTCTGTCCTACAGATCTGTTGTGTGGGTTCAAACTGCTAAACTTTTCGTTAGCATCAGGGTCCTGAACCATTGCACCATCAAACTCTGCATACTATATAGTAACTGACCATTGTTTTTTAAGATGTAGTAGTGAATTGAATTGCCCCAAGCCACCTTGTTAGGGCTAGGCAGAGCCTGGCTTCACACCTACACCTGTCTGAGTCCGGGATCATGCCTATTCCATCAAGTTATGCTGCGTCCAGTAATGGACAATTAATGATGACATAAGGTGAGGTTTTTTTTCTTTAAAAATTTTTGTGTGTGTGTTGCTATTGTTAAGTGCCATCGAGTCGTAGGCGACTCATAGTGATCCTATGAACGAAAGTCCTTAACATTTGTGTAACTTTCATCCTTTCTCCAGGTTCACAGGGAGGCAAACTGTTTCCAGAGGCAAACTGTTATGGAAGTGGATGCCATTCCTGCTTCCAAGCTTGTTTTAATCGGGGAGCTCCACTAAGCACTGTGCACCATGGGTAACAATTATCTCATTTGACACATCATTGTCACAGTGTTCAGCTTCACAGCAACCATGAGTTACCTCTGTACGGCAAGTGCACACACTAGGGCTATATGGCCTAGGAGAATGTTTGAACAAAAACAATGAAAAACAGGCCTGAGGATCACGGATTAAAAGTCACCCGCGTTTGGCTTGGTAGCCTCACTTTCTGTCCACTAGGTCAACTGATCTCTATGTTGATGTTATTGTTGTTAAGTGTTCTTGAGTCACAGGCGACTCATAGCATCCCTATGAATGAAAGTCCTCAACACTTGTGTGACTTTCATAGATTAAGTTGTCATTACCTAGGTTTCCAGACAGTATTAGATAAATAATGTTTATAAAGTGATTCTTTCAGCATTTCAAATGTATAACTACTATAATAAATTTAATATTCATTTCAGTATTGCTTTAGGCCATTTGACAGATGCTTTTAAGCATTGGGGGGTCTGGGGGATACCAATCCTGAGCTTTTACACGGCAGTTTAAAAGAGAAGTGTCAGTAACTAATCATGCAAAACCAAATTAGGCCATCTTTTTAAAGATTACAAAGTCTATCATTTAATTACAAAGGTAGAGTGCAAATTACAAAGGTCTGGAGATTGGGATGTAAGCCCAGCCAGTTCTTTATTACAAGTAGCCTGTTTGTGGCCCTGAGCAGGTCATTTTACTTAGTATGATGAGAAAATTGAGGGAGCTAGCCTGGATATTTCCATCTTAATCCTTCTGTATAGAATGACACTACTCATGGGGGGGAAATGGAATTGAAAGTACATTATCTGATGACTTTGATAACCTGCATAGTCAACACTAGAGTTGTTTATTCACTCTTACCTAATGGCGTTTCAACCAAAATGGCCTTAAAGAGATCTGTAGCTGATTCTGCAATGTTGACTGCTTCCATCTCCACGAAACTTCCTAGTGGGTGGCACTTTACCAAAATATCCTTCACCGGTTTCTTCTGTAATGCACCATTCATCAGTAGGATCACATTGTCGATCATGTAACTGCACCTGGTGTAGAAAAAGTTAACAGAGCAATTAATAGGGAAACAACCACAGTAGAATAAGAATGATAAATAAACTCACACTACACAGCTCTGGTGGCCTAGTGTAAGAATCTGTGCTACAATCGCAAGGGAACATGGTTCGAGTCCACCAGCTGCTCTGCAGGAGAAGGATAGGCAATCTCCTTTCATCCAGTTACCATCTCTGAAAACCTACTGGGGCATCAGCTATGGGTTGCTTTTGACTCGACGACACACCACCACCACCACCACTGCCATACAGTTCTGGTAAACAATCTTCCACCAAAGAACTACGTGAGTCTTTTAAACTGTGGGTTTGTGAGATGTGAAGTTCTGACCCTGGATTTGTAATGGTTTGAAAAGATATATTTGGTGCCATCAAGTCAATTCCACATGTTACCAACTAGATTTGCTTGATAATATTTTCATAACTTAAATCTTTATGGAACCAGTTTTTTCTTTTAGTGCCACTGGGTGGGCTTGAACCACCAACTTTTCAGTTACTACATTACTGAGAACCATTTGGACCCACCCAAAGACCTTTATTTACCCCCCCTCCAAGACCTTTAATAACCAACTAAAGCCAAATAAAGCCTTGATTGGGTGATGCAGAAGGTGGATGTTACACAGTAACTCTCGGATGTGCTGGTAATAGGTGATGTTACGGAACTGAGTTATCAAAATCGGCTTGACATATAAAGAAACACAGACCTAGAGAATCTACTTTTAAATAACTGGCCATTGGAATCTGGAATAGAGCCCCCTCACTGTGCAGCTGAAATTTAGTGTGAAAAATATTCTGTGCTCTTTTCTTCCTATGAGCCTAGATACTTGATTTTCTAGCTACTTTCTAATTTTTAAATCCATCTCTCTCAAAAGTCCATTGGTCCACGTTTATGTAATTTGCTTTCTCCATATAAATTCTCCCCAGGATCTTCTTGGTCGTGTTCTTATCCCTCCGTGTGCTCAGCACAGGATATTCCACTCAATAAGATTAAAAAAATAAAAAGAACAAAACAAAACACAATCCCTTTTTCCAGAAAACACATTTTTTTGGTACTTGAAACTTTAATAATATCAATTACATCCAGTTTCTCTTCTTACCCATTAGTCAATAGCATTTATTTGACAACCATTCTGTAGAAGGAAAAATAGAAGAATGACAGCTCCTAATTGTCCTTAAAATAGCTCATTTAAAGGGAAGAATTGGATAAAAACTCAATGACAGTGAAATTTAGGGAAGTATCTGATCTATAACTAAGGCTATTCTTTACAAGGTGTGTGAGATTCATAGCTGGGCATGAAAACTGTCTGTGGATCAGACTCTTAGGGAAGAAGCATTCAAACGAAAGGTAAAGAACAAGTAGTTGTCAGATAAAAGGGGCTTGTTAGGTGCTGCTGAGTCTACAACTCACAGTGATTCCTGGGAATAATGAAAAGATTGGATCGTTTCAAGCCAGAAGAGTATGTGAAATGGTCAAGAGGTAGAGAGAGTCCCACATTTGTTCGAGCTTGTTTCTTTTCCCCTTCTCACTGGAGGTGGGCCTGAGGCTGAGTGTGCAACGTCCTGTAAGGTTAGATGAGGAACTTCAATGTCATAAGATGTGTCCCACTCCACATCCATTAAAACCCTTTGTTGCCCTCCACCACTGCTGATTCACATAGAAAGTGGGTAAAATAGGTGAAATGGCAAGCAAGCAATCACATAATAAAGCACTTTAAGAAGATTAACTTACTTAATCATACTTTATGGATGTAAAAAGAAAATAAAAAACAGCTGCTCTTTTCTGTGGGGTTGGAACCAACTCATTTGAATAAGTTTAGAGAGGCTACAAATATAACAGGAGGAGATTGTCTTTCTTTGTTGGATTTGAATTGCCAGAGGCATCAGTTTTGATGTAGCAGTACGATTTCCTACAGACTATAAGATTTACTACCTAATTTATCAAGGTGGGCAATCTCTTGTGCAATTAAGTTGTTGAGTTGAAGTACTTAAAATAAAAAAAAAAAAACACCAACCAACAAACCAACAACAACAAAAAAACCCAAGCAAACAACAAACTTCAAGTGATCTTGTTCTAGCATCATCCTCTAACATTTTTATTATGCTCCCTTTAGTTGTCAAAGATGAAACATGGATGGATAAGTAGGTCTAAAAACCTGTGGAACCATCTACAGAGGCAAGAGCTTTGGACAAAAAAAGAGGTAGCGATAGCTATAGCTATTCTGGACACAATTTGGTGAAGGAAGACCCAGAAAATACAGAGGAGAGGCCAAGACACTTGTGGACCAGAAACAATAGGGTATTAAGAGAGGATATTTAGAGGTGGGAGCAGAAGTCTTGGGCTGATTGAGATGCCATCCTAATGTATATGTAATAAAGAATTCTGTCTTGAAAACTCTGGGGAGCCCCAACATTTAGAGAGCTTGAAGGAGGCTGGGGGGAAAAGACAAAATGGTAGAGGAAAACTAGAAATAAACTGAGTGTGAAGGTCATAGAGAAGTCAAGGTGAGCAAACTGCACACCCTCCCATCTACACACACACTTGTATGCACATCTGCAGAAGACTTTTGGTGGGGGAGAGGGTGTGGAGAAGGATGTACAGGAAGGAAGACAATAGAAACCTCATCACTGTGTCTTTAAAATTTGTGAGCAGTAAAGAGGTGAATTTTTTTTTTAAGATTTGATTTTAAATTGACTTTAAAGAAAGGAGAGAAAAATTATCCAAGGGCCTAGGGGCCAAGGAAGCTACAAATACACTTTGAGTATATGTTTTCTTTTTTCTTCTTATTTTAACACTTTATTAATTAATTTAAATGAAAATTTACAGAGACCTAGGGTTCCCAGTCATTCATTGTTACACTTTTATCCCTGCCTACTCCCTTCCCCCAAATCACTCTTCTCCTTGAAAAGAAAAAACTTTCATTATTATGCATTATTATGCAATCCCTCCCCTCAAGTCCACGCTAATATGCAGCCCTCACTATGAAGTAATGACAAGAATATCCATTCATATATCCCTTTAAACAGTTCTCTCCCTCATCTGTTTCAATGCAATACACATCATTCCTCCCCTCCTTTTCTGTCTTCCCTCAACCTTGATGTCAGTCCCGTTTTACAACAGTTACCCTATGCAATATTTGTCCTTTTGTGACTGAGATATTTCTCAGCATAATATCCTCCAGGGTCATCTATTTTGCATAATATTTCATGAGTTCCTTATTTTTCAATGCTGCATAATATTCCATTGTGTGAAAATACCAGAACTTCTCTATCCATTTGTTTGTTGTTGGGCACTTGGGTTGTTTCCAGCTCTTTGCTTTTGAGAACAAAGCCACAATAAACATGGATGTGCTTATATCTGCTTGGGTGGCAGTTATGGATTCTTCAGGCTATAGTCCCAGTAGTGGAACTGCTGGGTTAAATGGTATCTCTATTTGCATCTTTATGAGAAAGCACCATACAGCCTTCCATAGTGGTTGCACCGTTTTACACTCCCACCAACAGTGAATAAGGGTTCCAGTTTCTCCACAACCTCGCCAGCATTTGTTGTTTGCTGTTCTGTTAAATTTTGCTATTCT
>NW_006399758.1:33547490-33549077 GCF_000299155.1 Elephantulus edwardii | reverse complement strand
ATAAACATGGGTGTGCATATATCTGCTTGGGTGTCAGTTTATGGTCTCTTTGGGGTATATTCCAAGTAGTGGAATTGCTGGATCAAATGGTATCTTGCAACTTTTTGAGAAAGCGCCACACCATCTTCCACAGCGGTTGCATCATTTTACACTTCCACCAAGAATGAATAAGGGTTCCAGTTTCTCCACAACCTCATCAGCATTTGTTGCTTGCTGTTCTCTTAAATTTTGCTTTTTTGACTGTGGTGAGACGATATCTCATAGTTGTTTTGATTTGAATCTCTCTTGGAGCTAGGGATTTTCAGTGTTTCTTCATGTGATTGTTGGCCGTCTGAATGTCTTCTTTGGTGAAGTGTCTGCTCATATTCTGTGCCCATTTTTCAACTGGATTGTTTACCTTTATCTTGTTGTGGTCCATAACCCTTTTCTTAATCAGCAATATCATTACTTACTTACCATCAGAGTCAAATTGGAATACTTTGTATGCTTTTTTTCTTCTCTATCATTTTATATCAGTTAAGTCTTATTTCCCTTTTAATTCACTCAAACATTTCAGTTCAGCTTCAGATTTTTTTATTGAACTACTGCAGTGACCTCATACTTTTTATCACAACTCACTCTAATCCCCACTTCTTTCCAAAAACCAGATTTTTTCATCTCATTTCCATTTACCCCACTAAAAAAAAATAAATAAAAATCTATCAATGACTTCCTTCTGCCTTTACGATAATATATATTTCTTGTACACAAAGTCCTTCTCTAGTTATGGATGTGAATACAATAATTAAAATGTAAATGTATATTTAGAAGAGTGACTATGAATTCACCCATACTGGTCCTTGAAAACTCTCATGAAAAGAAAGAGACAATGGGGGCGGGGGGGAGAGGGGAAAGGACAGGAAATGTGGAAGGGAGGGCGTCATAGTAGAAAGAGAACAAAGATCAAGTGGTATCACAGAATGTAAGAGATAAAGGAAGTCCAGAGGTATCAATATTAAGGTTAGGCTATTGAAGGATTTGGGGATCTCTGGTGACTGAGTGACAAGAAGCTAAGCTAATTCTGAAGGCACAGGGTTTGAGGTTACCAGCTGCTCCATGGGCGGATGGGCTGTCTCCTCCATGCGATTAACTGCCTCTTAATGTAAAACTAAAAATAGATTGAATAAATAAGTGAAAAGGAAGAAAAAGTGAGCATTGACTGTATCCTTCTCAAAACCTTGACACTAAGGGATGGGATAGCATAGAATATCATGTCTTCACATGGTCATTGTGAAAATTAAATACAATCATGTATATTATAAACAGCTGGCAAATTATAAGCAATTTGTCAGAGTAGCAGGAGCCCAGGCTTTCAAAGAGATTAACCCAACTCAAAGGCCAGCTCTGACACTTAAAAATCAGTCTAACAGGACTGCATTTCTGTGGTTATAAGTATGAATATTTATTCAATCTTGAATGGTTGACATTAGGATTAGCAATGCATAAGAAAGTACTAAAAGAGTGCATAGGATAGTCATGTACTCTTAGAGGAAGACATCTTCTTGTAAGTCAGATTTTGTTAAGATTGTTGTTGTTGTTGTTGTTGTT
>NW_006399758.1:33543504-33546275 GCF_000299155.1 Elephantulus edwardii | reverse complement strand
ATGGGGGAGATCGAAGACAGTGAGGTTGGCAGGGTTTAGGGCTGTTTTACATAGGGTTGCTATGAATCACAAGTGACTCGATGGCACATAACAACAACATACTATACTAGGCAAGATTAGTGGCAGCTGAAAATACTACCAGGGCAGGGCTATCTAGATATACATGTGGTAGTGTGTTAACTATACCAAAAAAGACATTGTACAAATGAAAATAAAACCTTCCAAGCATTATTTCTTTAATAGTTTTTGTTTCTTTTAAAAGTTGTGTACAGCAGTGTTAGCATCTTTATAAAAAAAGAAAAATATTCCACCCTGAGTTAAAACCAATTTATTCATCGTCATCATCATTTTCTTCATCTCTCTCCCCCCCTTCATTTCTCTCAGCCTTGACAACTCTGTTGTTGGCTAAATCAGTTTACTTTTAGTCTAGTGTGAAGCAAAAGGCTTTTGAAATTCCTCTTTAAGCATAGTGGCCTTCCCCCCCCCCCAAAAAAAAAAAAAGTATTCCACATCTCTCCCAATTGCTTCTCAACATCATCCCACAGTGGGTAAGCCGGGATGTCTAGTCTGTGAATCCTCTGATGAAAAAGCCACACAATTATCCCCAATCAAGTTGCTGCAGAATCTTTATCCCTTCACTCTGCCGGCACCAACACTGGCCTTTGAGGTCCCTTGACTCTCTTCATTGTGTTCTTGCATTTCTTGCCTTGTTTCCTGGAGGTCTTTTTTTTCTCAGATAAGTCATGTCTTATAACTCTCTGATTGGGTTAATTTTTCATTACATAACTCAAGAAGTCATTAAGTTATATCAAAATCAGTGGTCTTGCCACTGCCAAAACAAGTTCTAAATCCAAACACAAAGATGACATTTAGTGTGGTGGTGTATGTTTCCACTAATTTCTTCTGAATTCATGTCATAGGATGTTGCCTTCCCAGGGTGAAGACCATAAATGGCCATTTGTTTCCACTGCAATGATTGGTTGGTCATGGACTCCCTGGTCCGGATAAGTTACTGTGTCACTTATGTTGCTGTCAGTCCCTCATTTAATCAGGGGAAAAAAAGAAGTTTCCTTTCTCTTTAGCAGACTTGGACTTCTACTTTTCTGAATACATCTTAGAAAATTCTGAGAAGCTGACTGAAGTGGCCGAGTACATCTTTTAGTGTTCCTCCTAGCGAGTTTTAACAAAAAAATGTATGATGACATGACATTCTGACTCTCAGCCTCTTAGATCTTTGTCCAGCATTACTTAGTTTGCAGCGCCTCCAGCTCTGTCTGACCCACCGCTGGGGTTTTTATGGCTCTTGATATACTGCAAGAGCTGTGAGAACAGAAATCAGCTATAAAATGATTTTACAAAATTCTGTCCTGCACCTTATAACCTAGACATGTCCTTATGTGCTTATTATTTTGTATGATATTTCCTTTGCACTATCGGAACATTAACGTTATCTCTCAAAACAATACTTGCTAACAGGTTGTTGTGACCTGATAAATGCTTATTTTTTATTTTTTTTTTTAATGAAAAGGTGTGAATCCCTTTGTTAGCTGGAGAGTATTCAATCATTCCTGACTGAAGCTTCTTCCCGTGGGCCCAGCTGAATAGTCAATAACTTGCTGATTACAGGCTCACAATAGAAAAGCATTACACTGAAAATTTGTCTTTATCACTGGAGCCTAGCCTTGATTGCTACAAATTCCTTTCTGCTCAGAAGGGAGGGTCACCATCCTCTCATTCCCAACTCATAAAACTGTGTTGTCAGTGGCAATGATTTTCTGTTTTAGGACCCAAACTAGATGATGTATTCTCTGGACCACACTTATACTGAATATATGCAGGGACTTAGAATGCATTTTCAGCAGTAATTACTTATGGCAAGTACTTGGGGAGGCAGCTGAAATATATTTGGTGCATTGTAACAGGATTTTGATGACTTCAGGTTTCGCTTACCGCCCTAGGTGTGCTGATTTCGCTTTTGATAGTTCCGTCCAGCAATGATTGTCACGTGGAAGACAAGAGCCATGGCGGAAGTGGACAAGATGTTTGCTTTTCTCTCAATATGGTAATTTTCAAGGGAACATTTTCCTTGGTTGCCTTGGTAGACATGGAAATTGCATTCTGGACCTGTTTAATCTAAAGTTAACCATTGTCTCTTCAAATGCAGCAGCGAGGCCATGTTGTCTGATACGTTAAATGACTGCTTAAGACTCAGCATAATCACATAAACACTACTCCCTGTTTACATTTGCTAATTTTTGGATAGCATTTCTTACTTCCCTAAAGCTTCCCTTTCCTATGTAGAAGAGCAATTAATTTTGCTGTCACATTCATTTTTCCTTCTAGCAAAATGAAATCCTGAAAAACCACTCAGATGTCAGCATTGCCTAGAATAGCATGCTTTAGCACAAGGTTACTGATTACTATGGATTTCCAAACCCATGGTAGATTTGGAATTTTCAGAAAACTCTCTTTTTTACCATTTAGGATTATTTTCCAAAAATTCTCAGACTTTTTTTGTCCTCTGTTAGTATCTTTATTCTGGCTCTTCTCGAGACATAGAAAACCTCCCTTCTCCACCAAACTGCTAAGAGTTGAAATTCTTCCCACTCCTGGGAATCAGTCCCAAAGAATTTCTGACATGAGAAAGCAAAGATATATAACAATCTCTGTTGTAGTGTGCATGAAATAGCTAAGATGCGAATCAGGCTCAGTGGCCGATAGGAAAATAAATAGAGTATACTCAACATTAATCAACATGCAATCAAGATGCA
>NW_006399758.1:33480812-33541116 GCF_000299155.1 Elephantulus edwardii | reverse complement strand
TTAAATAGGATAGATCTTGTGTGAAAACAATGTATATGAACTTTGTGTGTGAGTAAACCAGTATAAAATGAAAAAAATTTATCATTCTTAAAAAAGATAGATCCAGATGGACTTATGCATTTAACAAAAATCTATAAAATACAGTTTTTTGCATAATGCAAAAAATTGGAAAATTGTGGAAAATACACACTTGAACTCACTTTTTAAAAATAAAACCAACTTAAAAAAATAAAACAAACAAACAAAAAAACCAACTGTGCATACTAAAGGGGTGGTGATAAATGTAGTGTGTAGTACTAGTAATCAAAAAGCCATCCTTGGCAGTTCCAAACCACCCAGGGCTCTGTGATAGAAATATAGGGAGTCTCCTCCTGTGAAAATTTCTGGCCTCAGAAACCTGATGAGAAAGAATTCACAAGTTACTGGGTTGTTTTGGTGTGTGTATGTGTGTGTATTAGTCATATGTGACCATTGTCTAACTACTCCAACTCACAGTGACCTTGTAGAGCAATGTGGGACCCCACACAGTTTCTAAGGCTGTAATCTTTATGAAAACAAAAAGCCATATCTTCCTACCACAGAACAGTTGGTGGGTTCAAACTGCTGACATTTCAGTTAGCAGCCAGGGGGTTAATCACTGTGCCACCAAGACATCTTTTGATATATTTTAACGTGTGTGTGTGTGTGTGTGTGTGTGTGTGTGTGACATTTGCTTTCAAGCAGAAAAAAAAAAATTCAAAAATTTGTACCTCAGATTTATGATCAGTTAACTTGGGACTTTGGGAATTGGCTAGCCGAGTATCCAAAATTCAAACCAAACCTACTACTGGATCAATTCCAACACATAATGAGTCTATGAGACAGAGTCCAACTGCACCATACAGTCTCCAAGGCTGTTAAGTCTTTATGAGAGAAGACAGGCTCATCTTTCTTCCATGAAACAGTTGATGTATTTGAACTGCCCATCTTTCCGTTAATATCCTCTCATTGAACCCATTGTACCAGGAGGGCTTGTTTATTGAAGGACACAAAACCTAAAACAGACCCATTGCCATTAAGTAGATTCTGACTCCTAATGACCCTCCATTGGTTTCCCAAGCCCGTAAATATTTATAGGAGGTTATCTGTCTTTCTCCCTGGGAGCAGGTGGTGGGTTGAAACTGTTGTCGCTTCAGTTAAAAGTCCAGAATGTTATACACCACGCCACCAGAGCCCGTTTGATTGAAGTAATCGTGTACTTAATATCTGTTCCCTTAGGATTTTTTCTTTTTAAATTTCAATAATATTGATGCCACCTAATAAAATTCCGAGAATTAATTTAATTAATGCATGCAAAGTGATGGTTAAGTGAGCACTAGATACATTTTTAATAAAAACTTTAAAAAAGCATTCCCTTTCAACTAAAAATAAAGACAAAAATAATGTAAAGCAAAGACAGTAAATATCTGGATTACTACTACGGTAGATTTCAATCTCTCTTTTTAAAAAAAATGTTATTACTTTTGTGTGTACCGTCAAATCGGATCTGACTGGTACAGGAGAAGATTTCCCCTCCTTCTCCAGCAGAGCATCTGGACATTTCCATCTCTTTTATGAAACAATTCCTTGCAGAAGTCTAGGCAGAAACTACTGGGATCAAACATGCCCCCTGGTGGCTGATTGACACCTAGCCATTAGCAGTAGATGAGCAGAAGAGGACCGTGTCCATCTTGGCCCTACATGCTCCTATTAAGGCGCATCACAAGGACAACCCGAGGAGCTTGGACAGTAACTGAAAAGTGGGGAGTTGAAGCCCATCAGTTGCTCTGTGTGAGAAAAGACATGATAATCTGCTCCTGAATGAGAAATCCTACAGGGCGGTTCTGTTCTACGTGATCGATATTGACTTCTTGGCAAAACAGCAGAAGCCCCTGGAGACGCAAGCTATTAACTTAAAAACATTTCTTTTGCACAATAGTGCTAGTATTTTTCGAGTCACAAAATGGGATTCTGAAACTGTGATAATCTTATCAATAAATACAGTTGAAAGGATAGAGGAACTGTGTGATATAGTCACACAATAAATTATTACTCAGCATTGAAAACCAACAAAGAACTTGTGAGATTACAGCTCAGATACCTTTGCCAAAAGAGATTCAGAATCACAAATTCTAATGTATCAAAATCAGTTTCATGATATAATTAGAATCTGATTGTTGAAGCCAGAATTTAACAAATCAAAATATTACTGCAGACTTTGAGATAAGAGGGGCACAAATTTACATCCAAAATGGTCGTGTCTGGATGGGAAGGTTATAATTATTAAGTTTTTGTTTATTGATAGGAGAAAAATTAAGATTCAAAATTTTACTGACAGTGCTATCAGTTCGTTAAAATATGTAGAAAAAATACAGATATATGACAAATATAGAAATACTTTTAGATTAAGAGTGTTTTCTTTGGGTAACTTCCTCTAATATACTGTGCTTAATATTGTGTGGGGGCTTTTTAATTAGAAATAAGAACAAAATACTTCCAAATTCTTTCTTCTCTTAGCCTAGAATTCTTAGGAATCATTGTTTTACTACCTGACATAAATGATGACACAGGATTCTGTTGAATTTGTCTCCTTTCTACTACCTCTATTGTTACTATTTTCTATCTAAATATTTTAGATAATTTCTTTCCTGGTTTGTCTTGTTCAAGTCCAAAACATATTGACAAAATATGTTTCCTAACCCAAATAAGACTGTCTCTGGTGGATCAAACCCATGAGCAACTCTTCTGGAGAAAGATGGGGTGTCTCCTGGCATTAAGATCTATACAGCTTTACAAACTCAATGGAAGGTCGCTATGAGTGAGAAGGGATTTGAGGGCTGTGACTTTGTTTTGAGAACCAACGTGAAAAAGAGAAGCTGTCACTGTTTGAAGAATGTCATGATGCTACATTTCATTTTCTCTATTTAAGCTGATGAGCTCTGGTTGTCTAGTTCATAGGAGTTGCTCTGCTAATAACACAAAGATGGCAGCCCCCTGGTGGGTTAGTTACAAAGTTCCAACTCAAAGTCAACAAGTTTACTGAGTTAAAGGGGCTATGGTAGTTCGATAGAATCAGTAGAGGCTTGCATGTTGCTATGACACATTTCAACAAAGCTTCCAGATTAAGGTGCAATAGGAAGAAAGGTCCTGTGAGTTACTTCTGAAGAATGAAACTATGAAAAAAGCTGTGAACAATCTCAATCTCTTCACCATCCATCCTGATGCTGACAATTGGCCCAGTGGTAACAATAGATACCTAGATAGCTGGCTAGATAAATAATTACAACAATGTGACCATTTGACCATTCTTAAGTGTATAGTTCAGTGATATTGATTAAATTCACCATGTTGTGCTACCATTGTTGTTGCTACTGTTATGCACTGTGGAGTCTGAACTGACTCATAGCTGATCTTTCATTGGATTTTCAGAGACAGTTAATCATATGGGAGGAAACAACTCATCCTTCTCCTTCAGAGTAGCTGGTAGATTTAAACCACATACCTTTGCATCAGCAGCACAATTTCTTACGACTAAACCACCAATGCTCCCTTGTGCTACCATCATCCACTGGGAAGTGTTTCCATTCCTGACCTTCACTTACAGATTTGATGTTAAGGGCCTGACCAATCAACCAGGCTCTTAGTTGTCTTAGGCTAGTCTATCAGACCTCTGCTTATGTCTAGGCCTCAGCCGGCTCTGAGATGACATGAAATTTCTTCCTCTATTTTCTTGACTTTCCAATCATGATGTCCTTCTCCAGAGAGTGGTTGCTCCAGATAACAAAGGACATGAACCAACGTCTCACCATTTTTGCTCCTAGGGAACATTCTGACTGCACTTATTCCAAGACATATGTATTTGTTATTTTGACAATCCATGTACATTCAATATTCTTCATCAACAGTTCAAATCAAAGGCATCAGTTCTCAAATCTTTCTTATTCCCTTTCCAAAGTCACCTTAATCTTTAGAGTGGCAGCCTTGCTCTTTATCATTTATTAGTTATCACTTAATTCTGGCTTACATTGTTGACATTGTAGGCATATCTGGTTCCTCCATTGAAATATAGGCTCCTAGCTGGCTTACCAGTTTTCTGGTTTTACCGATTCTGCATCCTGAGAAACCTCAGTACCATCCAGGTGGGACCAACACAGAACTGAGTTTCCAGTGGTTTTCCAAGGCTGGAAACTACATTGGAGGAGAATGTCCATTTTCCTTCTATGATGCTGCTGGTGGATTCAAACTGTCAGAGAAATACCACCTGTGAATTAGCAGCACAGCTCCCTACTCACTATGCCACTGGGGCTCAGGAAACTCCTTGTGGTTGTTGGCTGCTGAGTGTGAAACAACACATAGCTAACCAGCCACCATCCATGCTCTCCCCAGGTGGTTCTCAGAGGTTTTAAAATGCACAGAAGATTACCTATCTTTCCCCCAAGAAGCAACTGGTAGATTTGAACCATGTTCCACCATGTTCCATAGGGTTAATAGTACAATTTCTTACCACCAGACCACTAAAGCTCCCTTCGTCCCAGACAAACTCTTACTCCCATGCAAGCCAGGAAAGTTGGCTATTCTCTGTAGAGCATAGTATAAAGCCTGTAGAAAGTTAAAATGCACCACTGAGATTCTTCAAGAGCTTGGGCTGCCTTCACAAATGATTCAGTGTATGATTCTTCACTAGATTCTTGAGGAACTGTGTAGTATTAAAGACTGTTTCTGTAATGATCCTATGTTCTGAAAGCTTGGATAAAGATTCTGAAACAGAATGCTTTGCATATTTGACACATAATTTGGAGAAGATGGCTAATTTCCAAAGGCATGGGACGTTGAAGTGCTGCTAGAAAAGTGTTAGGTAGGAAAGAAGAAAAAGAAAACAACTCAGGCTTTTATTAAGTGGTCTCTTCATCAAAATGCTGCTAGATTCAGCCCTTTGTTTCACACAACTGTGTATAATTAGAGTATACAAAACCTCCACATTTTCCTGCTATTAGGTACTTAAAAATACTCACTGCAGACTTGCAAAACAACTTTCACATATACAGTAATTATATCACACAAAATGTGCAATGCTGAGGTTGTATTGAATACACTGATTTAAATTTAGACTCTCTCTACTAGAGGTGGTGGAATCATTCTGCAAGCCTGCTTTAGATGTAGCTCAATAGGGCAGGAGGTAAATGTACCTGATGCAAGTTCATGGGTATGGGATAGACACTTGATTTTGCAAAATATTTTTAAGAAAGAATAAGAAAAATGGTTTTGGAAATGTAGAACCTCTCATCATTCTCTACTGTAATGAATCTCCAGGCTTTTCAGGGGAGAGCTGAATGCTGACAGGACTGAAAAGTCCCATGGAGGTTGAGTTGACTCTGACAGGGAGATAATACTATTAGTGTAGACAAGTGAGAGTGGGGTAAATGGAGCAACTCTTGAGGGTGTTTGTGAAGGTGGCTTCCAAGACTTAAAGTTGAGACACCATGGTAAAGATTTTCTGACTGGATGGATATATCAAAATAATGTTGGGAGCCTTTTCAAAACACAGGTGAGCCTCACTTCAAGTTGTATTAAATCAGAACTTCCTGGGCTATTGGTCAGGAATAAACACATTTTTAGAAGGCCCACAGAGCTCTCTGGTTTGTCTGACATAATATAATACAGTGTCAAGATTAGTAACTTTCTAGACTAATGGATTCAAAGGTAGTTCTGGTGGCTTAGTTCTTTGGGTGCTGAACTGCTAATCCAAAGGCCATGCCTCGCTGGCAGTTTGAATCCACCAGGGATTTTGTGAGAGTAAGATGGGATATCCCTTCCCATGTGATTTACATACAGGAAATCCCTGGATGGTCACTCTGCAGCAATTCTTATTCAACAGCCCTGAGGAGAAAGCAGTGAATCTATAAGACACTAATGGACCTTTTTAAGACACAGTAATTATAGAAAGCACATTAATTCTGTGACTCTCACTTTCTCTAATTTAAAAATTAAATACTTTGATTACAAAGCATTCTGTAGTTGTTTGATGTTGTTGAGCTGACTTTGAGAATCTATGAACCAGAGATCTGATCCTTGCCTATTATGTTCAAACCATCTCAGTAATAATCCCTGTCTCAGCCCATCTCATTGAAGGTATTCATCTCTTTTTCTGACTCTCTTCCTTTCCCAGCATGATATCTTTTTCCAAGGACAGATTCTTCCTGAAAATATGCCCAGAATAATGAAACAAAGTTTCATCATCCTTGCCTCAAAGGAGAAAAAAAACCCACCACCAAACAAACCCCCAAATCCCAGATTTTTTAGTGCTTTTGGCAGTACATAGAATATTCAATTGTTTTTGCCAGCACTGAAATTCAAAGGTATGGACCCTTCAGCCGTCTTTATTCATTGTCAACTTTAGATGCGTGTTGTTGTTGTTGTTGTTACGTGCTGTCAAGTTGCTTGTGACTCACAGCCACCCTATGTACAACAGCCCTGACCTCTGCTCTATCCTGTGTCAATCTCACCGTCTCCAATACAGAGGGGTGAGGATGAGTAGGGGAGAGACCCCAGGGTCACATAATTTGGTGGATGGAGGGAGAGGGTAAAGGAAATGGGAAATCTGGCAGGGACCTGAAAAGTCTGGGTAATGGTGGGCATGGTCCAATGGTAATTAATTTTGTGAAACATGATGTATGGGAGTGACATATGAAACATAAAAAATGTCCATGAAGGAAAGTGAAACACACACCCATACACACACCCCCACACCCCACCCCACCCAAGTATGTACATGAATAAAACACAATGTATATGAATGGTTATATGCAGAAGTGGGGGAAAAATGCCCATGGCTTGAATCTGACTAAGGGGAAGTCACGTTAGGGATGTGACCTGCACTGTGTAATGTTTGGACTCTGGCAAAAAGGTAAGATTTTTTTAGTCTGATCTACATCTGCCTATTTGGATTGTGGCCTGCAAACTTGAACCAGTGGCCTTGCTGACTTTGGCCTCATATGTCTCCAAAGCTAGCTTTCTGCAACCCTCCTCACCTATGACAACCTTGGAACTCATCAGCCTTCAAAGTTGGTTACTTCTAAACCCAGCAACTTGAGACCCTGCTTGTCTACAGATGACTTGTACGCATTAGCTTCCCAGATGCCTTTTTCTTGAGGTCTGATCTACAGACCTAGGACTTTCAGGGTGGTACAAATATCAGAGCCATTTCTTTTTAGTAAATCAATCTCTCTCTCTTTCTTTCCTTCTCTGTATATATTAAGCATACACACATGCACATATTTATATCTCCATATATTATTGATTTTGATTCCCTCTGGAAAACCTGGTCAATGACAAGGGATTTGTCAAAGAATTAAATTTTCCATCCACAAAGCTAGAGCTGAGGGACATCAGGCAGAAGGCATACTGGCAGAGTAGAGGCTACTTGTGGTCAAATCACTAGTGGAGCTAAAAGAGCTTTGTAACAGGTTTCCAAGAAGAGCAGAGGACAGGCACTGGGGCCAACTTCCAGATAAAAGTTGCTCAGGACAGCTAAGAAGCCACTGTTCTGATGAAAGTGCTGTATCTAGAATCATCCCTAATCCTGAATTATAATTTATTACCTGCCCAGTAAGCCTCACAGTCATGAATATTGTTTATGAGTTCTGTGTGGCCATTGTAACAAATTATCGAACTCAATAAGGAGTATTGAATGCTGTTGGAGAGACAGGTGGTGTTAAAATTATCAGAAAAGTTTTGGTGTATGGAATGTGTGTTTTTTTGGAGGGATGTCACACATCCCAGAAATTGGCTTTATCTATGTAGAAAAAGCATGGACTTGTGGGGACAGTCATCTCTGACTTTTACTAACTCCACAATGAGGAACTGTCCCCATCAACAACAAAAACAACACAAAACCAATTCCCATGATGTCAGACATGTCCCCCATTTTTCTGCACCTTTTTCTACTTGTACCAACAGCAATCTTACTGCTTTACTGGACTCAAAATCTGTTGCAATAGCTCAACACAGAACCATATTAGTCAACAGGGCTATAATTCAGGTTAGTAGCAGAATACACTCACTCAGTCAGGACAGATGCTGCCTTCAGCCTCACTATGGCATTGGGCTAATGTTATAAAGCTTAGTTCTGCCAATTATAGCTCTTCATCTTCCACTTCCCCACCCTCCCACCGCCACTCCCTGTAGTCCTCCAACAAACTTGGGTAAATGCTGCTTTCTCTCGTTCAGCATGGAGTAGTAGTCCCATGGGACATTCCATCAGCTGTCAGGTCTCTGGTTCTCTGCTGTGGCTGCAAAGGCTGCTCCCCCTGTAGGCTCTGGTCTGGCTGGTGCAAGTCCCTCTAGCCCCAAAGCATGCTCTGCATCCTTTTGCTTTTCTTTGCTGGTAGTGAGAATCCCAAATTTTGCTGCTGGAGCTACACCATTTAATGGCAAGACTAGCCAATCTCCTATGGATTGTTGAGATTGGCCAATCCCCTTGTTGAAAGGCTAACATGTCTTATTCACATATTTCCACTGATCCACATGCCAAAGTCAGTCAATGGCTAGGAAAGGCATTTTGAAAAATAAACCCTTAACACCACCGGCTACTGTTGCTGTTGTTGGGGTTTCTTCCTCCCACTGAGTTAGGGAAGGTTAGATGCTTTTGTACCCAGGCCCACTCTATTTTTAGGGCAGGAATATGATTCTATTTAAATAAATTTGAAATGTGGTGGTGCCATGTGGAGCGTGAGTACTAATTTACACATACACACAATAACTATTTTCTGGGAAAATATATGAGAAATTGAAAAGTTACTTGGAAAGATAAATTAGGTAGGGAAAGAGAACAAGAGACATGTAGATCAGAGACATGCTTTCAACCTGTGTCTTTCTGAATTCTTGAACTATTATAATCATGTATTTTTTTCTTTTGAATAATCATCTCTCCAGAGTGCTGAAGAGCAATGATGTCATTCTAGATAAAAAAGTATGCCTAATCCAGGCCACGGTTTTCTCAATTACTTGTTATGTTTCAGAGAGATGGACAATGACTAAGGATGACAGAAGGATAGATGCCTTCGAGCTGTGATGTTGAAGAAGAGTCTTGAACATACTATGGACTGCTAAGAAAACAAATAGGTCTGTCTTGGAGAGGTTGAAACCAAGTCTCTCCTAGGTGGCTAGGATTTTGAAGCTCTGCCTCACTTACTTTGGGCACGTGGCCAGAAGAGATCAGTCCTTGGAGAAGGACATCATGTTTGGAAGGGTGGACAGACAGTGCAGGAGAGGGAGACCCTGGATGAGATGGATTGATACAGTAACTGGGACGATGGGGGTTGGTGTATAAGAATTAGTGACACTGGTTCAGGACAGGGAAGGTTTCAGAGCTTCAGTACATAGGTTCACTATACGTCGTAGTTGACTCAACCAATAACATTCTTTGACATGTTTGGAAGCAGGAGTGGCATCCACATCCCAAGCAACATGCCTCTGGAAACTCTATGAACTTTGATAAATGTTGATGGTTGTAGAGGGGCTTCAGGCCTTTTGTTCACAGGGTTGCTATGAGTTGTGTTCGACTTGAAGGCAATCAACAACAATAACAACAATCATGTCTTTTGACTTCATATTTCCTCCGTTAAAGATTTTATTCAATAAATGAATTTGGAATTTGAATAGAACATTAGATACCATTGAGTATAACAACCCTATGAACAACAGATCTGAACCCTGTCCTATTCTGTGCCATCCTTATAATCTCTGACACACTTATGCCAATGTTGCAGTCACTGTAGCAACCCATCTGGTTGAGGGTCTTCCTTTCCTTTTCCATCCCTCTGCCTTTCCAAGCATGTTGTCTCTTTCCTAAGAACAGCCTCTGCTAGTAACTTGCCCAAATTATGTGAGATGAAGCTTTGTTATCTTTGCCTCCAAGGGCACTCTGGCTTCATCTTCCCCAAGACTGTTTGTTCTTTGGCAGTCCATGGGATATTCAGTAAGCACTCCTCTCCAACACCACAATTCAAAAGCATCAATTCTTCATCTGTTATCCTTATTCATTATCCAGCTCTCAGATACATAGCAAGTGATTGAAAAGATCATGGCCTGAATCAGGCACACTTTATTCCTCAAACTAATACCATTGCTCCTCAGTAATTTGGAGAGGTACTTGACTGCAGACTTTTCTGGTGCAGTATGTCTCCTGATCTCCTGACTAAGTGTATTGATTGTGGATCCAAGAAAGATGAAGTTGAGAGTTTTAAATCCCAGATGGAAGGGTCTTTATGTTCAGCCCCATCCATTTTTGACAAAGAAAGGCTGCAGTCATCTTTCCCTGTGTCAAATGCATGCAAATGCATTTTTGTTTCTACAATATTTTCTGACTGTCACATTAGAGAGTATGAAATGTCTTCCACAGTGTGAGGAACCTTGCTGACTTTAACACTATTTTCTCCTCAAATTGAAATCATGTGCAGCAATAAGTCTCTGGTTAGCTTGATTCAATGTCATAGACACATTTGGATATTCTTAGCTCCCTTGTCTTGTTCGCTAGACTATAAAGGTGTCTCAAGGACAGAGTCACTGTTATGTAAAGAAAAGAAGAACGGAACAGATGGAGAAGTAGATGGATAGAATAAAGGGTGGACAAAATTTCCTTCTGGTCGATAAGCTGATCCTTTTTGGTGCCTGAGCCTTGAGGCAGTTGTTGTTGTGATTGTTATGTGCTGTCAAGTTGCTTGTGACTCATAGTGACCCTACGTACAACGGCCCTGAAACCTGCTCTATCCTGTGCCAACTTCATTTTTTTTGTGTGTGTCTCT
Organism: Elephantulus edwardii; assembly: GCF_000299155.1. Taxonomy (NCBI): domain Eukaryota; kingdom Metazoa; phylum Chordata; class Mammalia; order Macroscelidea; family Macroscelididae; genus Elephantulus; species Elephantulus edwardii. Next base: position 33,530,296 of record NW_006399758.1, on the reverse strand, counting down.
CTGTGTGTGTACTGTCAAATGGGGCCTGTGCCAACTTTATTGTCTCCAACATACCTGCTCTCATTACATCAGTCACTGTATCAATCCACCTCACCGAAGGTCTCCTTCTCTTTCTCCATCCCTCCACCCTTCCAAGCATAATGTCCCTCTTCAAGGACCAGTCCCTCCTTGCAACATACCCGAGTAAGTCAGACGAATCTTCAGATTCTTTTCCCCCAAGGAGCAGGCCAGCTTCACCCTCCTGGGATGAACCTGTTTGTTCTCCTGGAAGTCCGTGGTATATTCAAAGCTCTTCTCCAGCACCACAGTTCAAAAGCACCACAGCTCAAAAGCATCAATTCCCTTTCTATGATTCCTAGTCACTGGGGCAGTATAGTCACATTATGTTGTTTCAAGGCAAATAAGCTGATGGAAGCTAAAGCAGAAGCTTGAAGCTGCTTTTTATTCCAGAAGATGCCATTCACTGATTCAATTGGATTTCACTTCTAAAAATCCTTAGTCATCCCTTTGCCACACTTTGACAAATCTAAATGATTGGTCCCTTTTATTCATGTAAAATTTCTTTCATTTCCTACCTCTAAAACTAAGCTCTTCTGGCCTAGTGGTAAAGAGTTGTGCTGCCAGTCCTAAGGCAGGAGGTTTGAATCCACCAGCTGCTTTTCAGGATATAGGTGGGTAATATCCACCATATGATTTATAGCCTCTGAATACGTCTCAGAGGCTGAGTCAGTTCTCACTCCACTGCATACAACAATAAACACAGCGTTTTGTGAAAAGTACTATTTGTCTCTCATGTGATTAATTTCACATTCTAGTGTATGAAGAAATCTCGTGTTTCTTCATTTGCGGATTCTTTCCATGAATGTATTGAATGCCCATGTGCTGAGCACCAGTCTTAGGACTGGACTTGGCATTTACAATAGTGTGTGTGACATCTACCTTGTATCTATATACATACAGTGGCTCGCTCATCTACTGCTGACTGCTGTTCTGGACTTGTCAGCTAAAACAACGGGGAAGGCACAGAGTCATTTTAAGGGACCTAATTTATCTGGAAGCAGGAGCGGCATCCACTTCCAAAATGGTTTGCCTCTGGAAACTCTATGTACGAACAGTGCTCAGGCTGTTTGTTCATAGGGTCGCTATGAGTCATCTACGACTCGACAGCATTAAACAACAACAAACAACAATTTATCAATAGTAAAATTTTCTTTGTTGTTGGTAGGTGCCATCAAGTTGAGTGCAACTCATAATCAACCCTATCAACAACAGTTCTGAACCGTGTCCCATCCTAAACCATCCTCACAATTTCTGTTACGCATGAACCCATCACTGCAATCACCATTTCAATCTAACTGGTAGAGGGTCACCCTGTTTTACAGTAACCCTCCACCTTTCCAAGCATGATGTCCCCCTATAAGAAATAGCCTCTCCTAGCCACATGTTCAAAGACTGAGAGAATAAGTTTTATAATCCTTGCTTCCAAGAAGCACTCTGGTTGTACCTTTTCCAAGACATATCTGTTTGTTTTTTTGACAGTATATGGGACATTCAATACACTTCTCTAACACCACAACTCAAAGGTATCATTCTTCTTTTGTCATCCTTAATTCTTGTCCAGCTCTCTGATGCATAATAGGTGACTGAAAAGACCATGGCCTGAATCAGGTGTACCTTAGTCTTCAAACTGACATCATTGTTCTTCAGAATTTTGGAGAGTCCTTGACGGTGAACTTGCCCAAAACAATACATCTCCGATCTGCTGACTGCTGGTACCAAAGGTGTTGACTATGGATCTAAGTAAAATAAAATCAGTGAAAGTTTAAATCCTTTCCCCAACTGTCATGATGTTGCCTCATTTGCCCAGTGGTAAGGACCTTTGTTTTCTTGATGTTGAGATGTAATCCATATTGAGGGCTGTAATCTTTGATCAGCAGCAAGTGTTTCAGATCACTTTTAGTAAGCAAGGTTGTATCATCTTATATCATTGATGAGTATTTATCTTATCCTAATGCCACATTCTTCTTCACAGAGTCTGACTTTACAAATTATTTGATCAATATATAGATTGAATAGGTATGAAGAAAAGATACAACCCAACACCCACCCTTCCTGATTTTAAACGATGCATGTTCCCTTGTTCTGTTTGGACAACAGCTTTTTAATCTAGGTACACAGTCAAATGCCTTTGCATAGTCAATTAAACACAGATACACATTCTTTTGGAATTCTCTGCCTTCAGCCTGAATCTGTCTGACATCAGCTATCATATCCCTGGTGCCAGCTTGAACTTCTGGCATCTCTATGTCAATGTACTGTTTGGTTTTAGATGTTCTTCAGGAATATTTTGCTTGCATGTGATATTAATGATATTGTTCAATGATTTCCACTTTCTGTTGGATCACTTTTTTTGGGGACTAGGAACAAATATAGATGACTTCAAGTCAAGTGGCCATACAGCTGTCTTCTAAATTTTCTAGCATAGACTGGTGAGCACATCTAGGGTTGCATCTGTTAGTTGAAACGTGTTAATCATGTTAATCAGTATCCTATCTATTCCTGGGGTCTTTCATTTTGCCAGTGTTTTCAGAGCAGCTTAAACTTCTTCCTTTATTACGCTTGGCTCTTGTTCATATGGTATATCCTAAAAACTTTCAGTGTTGACTATTTTTGGTGCAGTGATTTTGTATAGTCCCTCTATCTTTTTTTGATGATTCCTGGATCATTCAAGAGTTCTCTCATGGCATCTCTCAATATTGCAATTCAAGGTTTTAATTTGTTAGTAACTGATTAATCACAGCACAGTTTGCTATTGTGTGGGAGTGCCAACCTTTTTGAGAATAAAGAGCTCTCACACTGAAAAAATTGGAACTCGATGATGAAGAGGGGTGCGGAATGCATGCAGGTGTGAGGGGAATACTTGTTGTGTTTCATGGAATCAGGAAAGGTTAGATGTGGTCTGAAGAGCAATTTTTTGCTTAAATTTCACCTCTATTTAAAGACAAATGATCTCAAATTACCAGAGAATATTTACCTTCAGTAAAAATAGCTGTTAAAAAAATAGCTAGAACACCTGATGCATCAGCATCACTTATTTTTAACTTGAAAACACTCCTTTGTGTGTAAGTTACTACCGTGTACATGATTATTTTCATAAGTCACTAAAATCTATTTTCTAATTGTTAAACTATGTTGTGGGGCTATAGTAGTTATAGTCTACAAATAGTAGGAAAAGCCTTGAGTCTCTCTAGCTTAGTATGTGGACTGTTAACATTTTTTAATCATTTAAACAATGAAATTGAAACTTAATAGGACTTGCTGCTATCACTTACGTCATGTATGTGAAAAACGTGCTGAGAGGTTCCAGAGAATGATTCCGGAAATACTCAAATTCTCTGCAGAGCTTTTTCCTCATCTTGTTATCAATGATGGAAACTGTAAGAGGACCCGTTTGATCAGCCAAGAAGTTGCCATAATCAGTGGTCTGGAGATGAATTTTCAGATCTGAAAGGAAATGAAAACCCAAATGAGGTAAACTGCATGATAGCTTTTACAATAATTGAATTTATAATAACCTTACACTAAACACATGTAAAAAGACCAAGGGCCATGCAGGGAAGCCGTCTCTGACTTTTAGCAACTTTACAAAGGGGAGATATCCCCATCAACAACACAAAACCAGTACTCATGTCAGACATGTCCTGCACAGTTTCTTACCTCTTTCTACACATTCCAACACTTTTCTCATCTTTCATTTTACAATTCACACTCCATGGAAACTTCTCTTGCATAGACCAAGGCTCCAACAAGATAAAGGAGTGCTGAATTCCATCCTTAATAATTTTTCAACTCTTCCTTTTTGTCAGCTTATGGAAAATCACTCCATGGTTTCCAAATTGTATTATTACATATGTGTAATTTTGGGGGACACAATCCAATCCATGACACATTAGGCTGATTTATACTCACAGTGGCCTCTAAAGGAATAGAAATGCCCCATAGGGTTTCCAAGACTCTAAGTCTTTATTTAGCAACCAAGCATGTAAGCCCTGTGCCACTTTGTTGTTAGGTATCAGGGAGGTGACTATGACTCATAGAAATCTATGAACAACAAATCTGAGCCTTGCCCTATTCTGTGCCATCCTTATAATTTCTGATATACTTGAGCTCATGTTTACAATCACTGTGTCAGTCCATCTCCTTGAGGGTCTTCTTCTTTTTCACTGACACTCTAACTTTTCAAGCATGATGTCTTTTTGTCAAAGACTGGCCCGATCTACCAGCATGCTCAAAGTATATAAGATGAGGTTTTACTGTCTTTGCCTTTAAGGAGCACACTGGTTGCACTTTCTTCAAGACATATTTGTTTGTTCTTTTGTCAGTCTATGGGACATTCAGTACTCTTCCCCAATACCGCAACTCGAAGACATCACTTCTTCTGTCATCCTTAGTTTTGTCCAACTTTCAGAAGCACAGCAAGTAATTAAAAAGACCATGGTTTTAATCAGATACATCTGAGTCTTTAAACTGACATCATTGCTCCTAACACCTTGGAGAGGTCCTTGACAGCAACTTTACTCAATGCAATATGTCTTTTGATTTCTTGACTGCTAGTGATCATTTAATTTTTATTTCAGTATCTGTGTTTAAAGCAATGAAACATCCAGTTAGTATAGATATGCTAGGAGTACTTGGGTAGCTTAGCAGATGAGCACAAAACCTTAGCCAAGAGGTTGACTGCTTGAATCCACCTAGAGGTGCCTGAAATGCATACTTGTTGATCTGTTTTCAAAAAAGTCACAGAATTGAAAAAGCTATAGAACAGCTCTACATCACACAGTTGTGGTTGGCATGAGTCAGAATCATCTTTACTACAACTAACAACATATATTTGAGCCACTGGGTGATAGAGAGGGTCGATAATTACTGTTGTTGACAAATTGAGAAAGAATGGTGCTGCAGTTATAGTCAGAAAGAGCATTTCAAGATCTAGCCTGAAGTCCAATGCTCTGAGTGGTAGATAGCTTGCAAGGAAGAGTCCTCAACAACCTTTCATTAAAAAAAATAAAAATAAAAAACTTGTATTATACTACTAACCAATTAAACCAGAACATCATTTTCTCTATACTTAGTTTTCTCAAGCAGAATTATTCATTTTCCCTCATTTGAATTTCAAAGTGCTTTGATAATATCTTCAGCACCTACTGTGTATTATGTAATCTGAAGTATGTTAACTCCAAAAAGATCTGTTATCTTAGTTATATCTTTTATCTGTGAATTCCTATACATTTAAGTACCAGCAATTAAATGTTAATCATTAATTTAATTTTAAAAAAATGTCTGATGCACCCAATGGAGCCAATAAAACATGGAGGAAATTAAGAAATAATGATTCTTAATTAAAACAACTTATTAAGCATCTATTGCTGCCAATGACAGGAAACCCAAAAAATGTACCAGACATATTCCTTGTGCCTAAGTGACAAAATACCACCAACAGAGAAGATACATTCAATGACACAGTTAAAGACTTTGATTTATGAAAACAGGAAGTTAAGACTTATCCATAGGAATGGTAATTGGAGAAAGTCCTGGAAAGTTTCTTGATGAAGGTGAGCTTGATAAAGATGATCATTAAAACACTATATAAAAGTAGGAGTGGGGCACTTAATGAATTCTTGCGAGTACAGCATACCTAAAGGTAACTTGGCTAAGGACTTAGCTGTTAACCAAACCCACCAGCAGCTCTGAGGAAGAAAAGACTTGGAAATCTGCTCTAATAAAGGTTACAGCCTGCAAAACCTCATGGGCAGTTCTCCTCTGTCCTATAGGTGTGCTTTCACCATGAGTTTGAATTTACTTCACAGCACATAACTATATGATATGTGCAAGAAGCTCAGAGCAGCTCAAGGCTGCTGAAGCATTAAATGAGAAAAAGAGAGATTAAAGAAAAAAATGGACTAAGAGTTAATGTGGGGTTAGATTGCTGTGACATCCTTTATGTTGAGAATAGGCAGCCACTGTGGGCTTCCTGCACATATCATATAGTTATGTGCTATGATGTTCTTATAGCTGAGGGAGGCAAGTTAGGAAGGTATGTCTAAAAATTAGACACAATATGGTAGAGATTCCTTATATGGGCATTTTCCCACATGCTAGAAGTAGATCTGATGATTTAGAATGTTTTCTTTAACTGATGAATTTATTTGTTCAATAATCTATATTTCATGGAAAGAATTTTATTTTGGGTCATGAGGTGATGTGATAATGCCTCCTATTAAAAACCCCTTTTTAGTCAGCAATATGGCACTGGAAACCAGTTTGAAAGTCAACTACAGGAGCTGGTTTTACAGAAGCTGTTGACTGGGATTGGTGAGCATTAGTGTGAAATGTTTTGTTAAGGGGGGTGAGGCAATGTGATAAGGCCTCCTATTTAAAAACTCATTAGGGCCCTCAGGCCTGCAGCCCTTGAGCCTGGTTTAAATTGTTTTTTGTCAAACATTCTTCTAAATGGTATAGCACTGATCTGTGTATTGCTGTACAGAAGTAACTTGTGATCGCTGTGAAGATGAACACTGTGACACTGATGTGCCAAATGTGATAATGGTTACCCATGGTGGGCAGTGTTTGGTGGAGTTCCCCTATTGAAACAAGCTTAGAAGTGAGTAGCATCCACTTACAAATGGCTTGCCTCTGCAAACTCTATGAATATGGAGAAATGACAAAAGTTATACAAGTGTTCAGGCCTTTTGTTCATAGGGTCACTATGAGTCGTCTACAACTCACTGGCACCTAAAACAGCAACAACAACAGCATGTCTTATTTAGCTTTCAGTTTGTTAGTTCAGGATTTTTATGCAGGCTGATAATTTACATTCTTAACGCTGAGAAACAGTTGCCAACAGAAGTAACCTCAAAAGCATTTCTTAATATGTTGTTCATGTGACACATTTCTTTAAAGCAGAGTAATAGTCAAACCTTTCCACTGCTAGAAGACCCTGAAACTCAATGTCCCAAGTTTTTCTAGTCTGCATGACTTTTGTAAAATCATCGTCAGTAAGTAGGCAGAGAGAAAAGAGGAACACTTCTGCTTCAGGGGGAGAAAAAAATTCAAAGGGACACTTGCATTTAGATCCTAAAAAAGAATAAAAAAGACCTAGGACTTTAAGTCCAGCTACCTTAACTTGCATAGCTCCACAATTAGTACTCTTAACACCAGCAGTCAGGAAATTAAAAGATGAATTGCACTGAGAAAATCTGCTGTCAAGGACCTCTCCAGAGTGCTGAAAAGCATCCGTGTCAGTCAAGTGATTAAGGTGCTCCTAATCCAGCCCATGGCCTTTGCAATTACTTGTTATGCTTCAAAAAGCTGGACAATGACTAATGATGGCAGAAGAAGAATTGATACCTTTGAGTTGTGGTGCTGGAGAAGAGTTTTGATTACACCATGGACTTCCAAGAAAACAAATAGGAGAGGGTTAAACCAAGTCTTTCCTTGGAGGCTAGGATTTTGAAGCTTTGTCTCACATACTTTGGGCACATGGCCAGGAGAGATCAGTCCTTGGAGAAGGTCATCATGCTTGTAAAAGTGGAGGGACAGTGCAGGAGAGGAAGACTCCAGATTAAACAGTAACTGGGACAATGGTGGTTGGTGTGTTGGAATTAATGACACTGGTTCAGGATGGGGAAGGGTTCAGAGGTGCTGTACATAGGATTGCTATGGGTCACAGGCAACTGGACAGCACATAACAGCAACAACAACAACAAGGATAACACTTTGAATCAATTCCAACTTGAGACATCACTGTGTGCTATCACTTTGTGACCTCTGTTTATGGGTCTGCTCAGAGTGTTCTTCAGCAGAAATAGGTCTGGAATGGGGAAGTAGAGCGTAGTTTTATTATTTCCATGATTTAAGAAGCTTGGGTTAGAGAGAAGGGTGGGCACTGGAGGGTTGGGTTAGAACAAAGCAGGATGAAGAATTAGAATGAACCCTCAGAGTAATAACAGCCAAAGATTGTGTTGGTGACTTCTCAACTTGGATAACTGTTTGAACACTGTAATGTCAAGGTTTTATTGTTCAAAATGTCTTTCCTAGCCATTGACTTTGACTTTGCCACATGGCTAAGTTGGAACAAGCAAATAAATTGTGTTTGTCTAGCCACAAGAGGATTGGTTAGTCTCATCATTCTACTAGCTTTAACTTGAGTGGATTCAGTGGCAGAAATTGGGAATCTCAATACCAAAAAGGATGAAGAAATAGAGTTCAATGTTCATTCTTCTGGGCAAGAGATTCCTATGGCAGTCAAATCAGCATCTACCAAGAGCAACAGCAGCCTCAACAAAGAACCAGACACCAACATGAGACAAGCTCACTTGAGACTACTGCCTCACTGAGCAAGAGCCAGAGAATTTCAACCAAAGCTTGCTGATGACTGAAGAAAGACATCAGAACTGGCAGGACTAAGGGAATTTTCCAATACAGACTTAAGCCATGAGTTTGAAGTTCAAAGGGCCTGTGACCACACTTGAAAAGTTGTCTGGACTGAGAGATTGTATCCTGCTGTTAACATGAATTATAGTCTATAAACGTCCCTAAGAAATTCCATAGCCCTGAGTATGCTTCTGTGAATTCTGTATGATCATTGCTACAGATTTTGGATGCAGAAGAGCAATAAAATTGGTGTTAGAATTAAAAGAAGTAGGTTCAGGAACATGGGAGATCATATCTAATAGGAGTTAGTTTTATACTGTGGATGTTGTTTAAGGGGACACTTCCCCTTTTTTTTTTATTTATCAGGGTCAGAACTGGCTGTCCCCATGCTGCCCACACTCACTTTACAAACACAAAATCGGAAGGTCTATAAAAGTATTTCATTAATATTTGACAAATATGCATTAGTGGTCATTACTTGGGCCAAAAGCCAAGATGGTCTTTATTCCTTCACCCAAAATATCTAGTTTTGTAAGTCTGAAGGAGAGTTCCTGCATCTTGTTATATAGCTCCATAGGGTCATCAATAAGTGTCATTTTTCAGACATATTATGTTAGGTTTTTCTTTTTAGATACTTCTATGTGGACTATAAACCAGTGCTTAATTATTTGAATCACACTGAGACTCCTGAGTGAGGTGACATTGCCTTTTAAACCAAAAGCAAAGCTTATAATAGAACTAATTTAAGTATTTTTGAGCAGGAAAATGATGAAAACTGGCTTTGCATATTTCATAGAAAGGAGAAAAATAAGTACTAATTTTAGATGAATAAATAATGTCTAACAGAACATAGAAAAATATTTCCATTTTTAAATTAAACAATTTGATATTAGGTAAACAGGTCTGTGGAGGGCCTTTATATTTAAAAGTCAGTTGGGTCCTAAGTCTCTAGTTTGGAGGCTGATGTGTGAAGTGGTTGGGTTCTGGAAGGTAGGTCCTTTTGTTTTGGTTGAGGATATGAGTGTGGACAGTTTGGTTGTTTTTTAATTTCCTTCACAATTGTGTGTCAGCTAATTAGAATGCTGAAGTTAGCTAACAATGAGCTGTGGGCTGTAAGCCTCTCGTCTACAGTCAATTAGGACCTGGTGGGTGGGCATTTATAGTTAAAAGTTGGTTGGATCTGCAGCTCTCCGGCCTGATGATTGTGTTTGGGACAAACATTCTTCTAAGTTGTACAGCACTGGCCTGTCAATTTGCTGTACTGAGGTAGTATGTGGTTGCTATGATGCTGAACAGTGTGATACTGGTGTGTCAAAAATCATAATGGTTACCCATAGTGGACAGTGTTTGGTGGAGCTCTAAGATTGAGATAGGCTTGGAAGCAGGAGTGGGATTCACTTCCTAAATAACATGCCTCTGGAAAGTCTATGAACTTAGAGAAACTACGATAGTTATAGAACAGGATTCAGGTCTTTTGTTCATAGGGTTGCTATAAGTTGCACTCATCTTGACAGCACTTAACAACAACAACAGTACAGGTCTGCAGTTAAAAGTCTTCTTACGATTTTCATTCATAAACTTACCCAACACAGTGTCTTAATGGTACAAATGGCTAAGTTCTCCACTAGTAGAAAGGTATATTGTTCAAAACTACCAAAAGTTGCCTTGGAAGACAAGCCTAGAAAGCTGCTTCAAAGGGTCAGATTCTTGTATACCTTATAGACTATTTTACTCAAGGTTGCCATGAGTCAGAATTGACTCAATGACAGCTAATAAACTGCTCATCTCTAAGCCTGAATAACTTCTATAATTAGTTTTTTGGTTTTGGATTTTTTTTAAAAAAACCAAACTTTTTATGACTTCTTCATATCTAGACGTACAGAAGACATACACATACATATATACATGTACATAAATAGAAATTTATCCTCTCCTGATTGTATCATTTAGCACATCTTGGTGAAATAATTCCATATTAAAGAAATTTTCTTCACTTTCTTGATGGCTGAATAACATTTTATTATATTAATAATTCATAATTGATTTAGTCTGTTCCCTGCAGATGGGAAGTTGGTTGATATCACAAACAACTCTGCATGAAGTCTTGTACACGTGTTTTCTCACATGTCTGAGTCTCTCTGAGGAACTTGGAATTCCCGGGCCATCTTTATGGGCGTTTGGAATTTTGTTAGACACTGTGCAATTCATCCTCTTTCAGTTTTTCTTACTTTTTTTTTTTTAATACTTTCTATTACAGTGTTTGGCTTCACAGCAACCACAAGTTACTTCTGCACAGCAAGTGGACATACCAGGGTTACACAACCTAGAAGAATGTTCCACCAAAAACAATAAAAGGCAGGTCTGAGGGCCGCAGAGTAGAGTCACCCAATTTCGGCTTGGGAGCATGGCTTTCTGTCAACTGCAAGAATGGTTACCCATGGTAGACAGTGTTTGGTGAAGCTCCCCGATTAAAACAAGCTTGGAAGCAGGAGTGGCATCCACTTCCACAATAGTTTGCCTCTGGAAACCCTATGAACCTGGAAAAAGGACAAAAGTTATACAGGAGGTGTCCAGGACTTTTGTTCATAGGATAGCTATGAGTCACCTGCGACTCGACGGCACTTAACAACAAAACTTTCTATTATGTAAAGAATGTAGGTCAGGAGATATATCTTACTCATCTCTACTTCCTTGACCCTACCTATCTAATGAGAAACCAAATCTGTTGCCTGATTTTTTTTGTTGTTGTTGCCTGATTTTTAACTCATCTCAAACCCATGTGCGACAGAGTAGAACTGCTATATAAAGTTTTCTTGGTGGCTGTAATCTTCACAAGCAGATTGCCCAAACTTTCTTTCAGGAAGCCAAAAAAATGCAAAGTCCTTGTTGTCAAGTTGGAACCAACCATAGCAAAGGGTTTTCAGAGACTGTAAATCATATAGGAGATTGCCCAACTTTGTCCTGGAGAACAGCTAGTGGATTTGAACTGTCTGTCTTTGGGACGACAATGAAACTTTTTATCTACTTGGTCACCAGAATTCTCTCTGAAGTCCCTGGGTGATTTCAAATCACCAGTCTTTAGAATGTACCAAGGGGCTTTCTGATGCTAGCTAGAAGGCATTTAATATATTGTTATCAAATGAAGATACAACTGGAAAAAAAAACAAAGATGATGTATCTCGAAAAGGACATAATTATTACTAAGATACCTTCAGTACCTTTTAAAATTATATGGCAAGTAAGACAAAGTTTCTGGAATCCACCACCTCAGATATTTCAGAGAAGAAAGATTATCCACATCACAACCATTTAAAATGTAGTGAAAAAGAACAGTCAATGAAAAAGACAGTGTTAAATCTTTGATATACAAATTTTATGTCCCTGTAAGGTTATGGGTTTTGTGTCAAAATCTTTTAAGTAATTTAAGCTTTTTTGTGAATACTGCTTCAAGGCAGTACAGATGGAAAGGCGGCACAGTTAGCTTCCTTCTTTTATACCTAGGAAAGCCTGAGTCATAGAGGGTCTAGTGACTGGCTGCGGTTATTCTGTCAGTGGCAGAACTTGTAATAGATGTCTCCTTCTGATTACACTTGCACAATTAGGCACACAATTAAGCCCGGTTGTGAAGAGTAGGATTTCCCTGTACTATATTTTATTTCTTTCATGTTTTACCTGGAAGCATGTGATCCTTTCAATGTTTTCTAAAGCAGTTTGTTGCCATCAGAAACTTTTCTTTTAAAGGCTCTCTCATTGCTGTCAAGTCAGAACCAACTCATAGTTGACCCCTTAGTGGGTTTTTGGAGGCTGTAAATTGCAGAGGAGGAGAGTGTCCATCTTTCTCTCTTGGCACGGCTGGTGGGTTCAGGCTGGCTGCCTTTAAGTTAGCAGCACAACTCTCCAGGCTACACTACCAGTTCTCACATTTAAAGATTAGATAACTTTTAAAAGTTTGCTAAGCTAGATTTTCTTATTTGTTTTCCCGCAGAGCTATAACACCACCAGTGTATTACATTGGGCAAATCTACTGCCAATGACCTCACTATCGTCCAAAGAGGACTTGAAACACTTGCCACAGAAGGTCAAATACTACAGCTTTCATGATAGATTACATCTCAGCATTAAGAAAACAAAAGTCTTCACTACTAGACCAGTAGGCAACATTATGACAGATGGAGGAAAGATTGAATTTGTCAAGGATTTAATTTTATTTGGATCCACAATCAACATCTATAGTAGCGGGAGTCAAGAAATCAAAGTGTTGCATTGTGGAAATCTAGAGGTAAAATGCCTCTACAAAGTTCTAAAGAACAAGGTCTTACCCAAGCCACCTTGTTGTGTGCTATTAAGTAGAAACCGACTCATAGCTGACCCCCCCAGCAGGTATTCAGAGACAGTAATTCACACTGAAGAAGATAAGCATCTTTCTCCCATGAAGCAGCTTGTGGACTTGAATCGCGAGCCTCTGGGATTTAAGTACAGCTTCTTACCACGAGGTCATCAGAACTCCCTAACCCAAGTCATGGTATTTTCAAATACCTCATATGTGTGAGAAAGTTGGGAAATGAATAAGGAAGATGGAAAAATAATTGATGCCTTTGAATTGCATTGTTGACAAACAGAATTGAATATATACCATGGATTGCAAAAAGAACAAAGAAATCTGTCTTGGAGGAATTGCCCTTTGTATGAAGTATACTTTGTGAAAAAAAAAAAAACTTTTATTCCATCAAACATCCCAGATTTCTTATTTCAACTATTAACACACCTCAGAAATTAAATGTTCACAGATTTAACAGCTGCAAAGCTTTTCACAAGTTTATCTATTTCCCAACATCCAATGAAACAATTGATCTACAAAGGTAGATCAGTCCCAGTGAGGCATTAGGGCCTGTGTCACACCCCACTTTTCACAATGTACCACTTCTCGTATCTAACAATATAAATTCTTGCCTTCCCCTCCACCCTAAATGCAAAGCAAACCAAAACAGACAGAACAAAACAGCCCACTGCTTTCAAGTTTCTCTAGACTTAGAGCAAGTCTCCACTGAGGTCTGAGGCTGTCAGTGTTTACTAGAGGAGATTGTCCATCTTTCTGGGGAATTGAACTGCCGACTTTTCAATTAGTGACCCAATACACTGGGCACTATCCAATACATTAGCCACCATTGCGCCTAGTTTGAAAACTCAACTTATTGCTGATGAGTTGGAAAAGACTCATCACTGTTAATTGGGCTTCAAGGCTGTAAACTGCATGGGAGGAGATGGTCCATTTTTCTCCCGTGAGTGAATGGTGGATTTGAACTAACAGACACGCCCTGCCTTTGGGTTAGCAGAGCAACTTCCTACAGAGGATGCCATGAAGTGCTCTAGATTAGCAATGGCTATTATAAATTTTAACATAGATTTGTTGTTGTTACATGTCATTGAGTCACCTGTGATTCATAGTCACCCTGTGTACAACAGCTCTGAAACCTGCCCTGTCCTGAGCCACTCTCACTGACTCCAACACACCTACTCCAATTACCCCAGTCACTGTGTCAATCATCTCATCTGGGATTTTCCTCTCCTGCACTGTCCCTTTACCCTTTGTCCTTCTCCAAGGACTGGTCCCTCCTGGCCACATGTCCAAAGCATGTGAGATGGAGCTTCAAAATCCTAGCCTCCAAGGGGAAAGTTAGTTTCACCCTCTCCAAGACAGACGTGTTCTCTTGGCGGTCCATGGTGTGTTTAATACTCTTTTCCAGAGCCACAACTCAAAGGTGTTGATTCTTCTTCAGTTAGTCATTGTCTTGCTCCCTGATCCACAGCAAGTAATTGCGAAGATTGTGGGCTGGATCAGGTGCACCTTAGTCTCTAGACTGACATTGTTGCTTCTTGGTACTGTAGAGAGGTTCCTGACTGCAGATTGTTTTTCCCTAGTGCGATTCATCTTTTGATTTCCTGACTGCTTGTGTGAAGAATGGTGATTGTGGAGCTGAGCAAGCTGAAATTGTTAACAGGCTCAATCTCTTTGTGATAAACGTAGCAGTTAATAGATTATAGCTGTAAACTGTAATATTTCTTAAATGACATGAAAACAAATATAAATGTTTTGTAAATTTTTTCTAGATTAAGTTAAAATACTGTAATGTACAATATTATTGATAACTAAACAGAAGTTTTTTAGTTTTTCCCTCTTTTCTGTCAATTAATAGTTCATTCTTTAAAAATTATTTATTTAAATTCACAAATAATTCTCAAAAAACCATTAAGTAGAGTAGGAAATGACTCATAGCTGAGTGATTCACAGGTTTTTTTAGAGGCTGTAAATCACACAGAATGATATTGCCCATCTTTCTTCCAAGAAAAAGTGGGTGGATCCAAACCATTTGCCTTTGAGTTGGCAGCACAACTTCTTCTAGGCTACAGGAGCTCCCTCACAGACACTAATTAGCACAATATTGTCGCTAAAATACCAGGAAATCTCATACGGTCAGTGAGCATAAACATACCAATAGCGATGAAAAAGTATTTTTGTTATATTTGCAGATAAAACCACGTGATTTGAAGGGTCCTCATAACTGAGCAAAAATGGAAGAAGGTTCAAGAGATGAGCATTGAATTTAAACCTATTTATAGTGGTAAGCAGTACACTCACAAGAAAAGGGTTTTGTTCTGATAATTAACTACTGAGGTATTTTTTTAGAAAGAACAATAAACTTCTGCTGAAACACTGCACAGATAGACATTTTAGTGTCACCCTCACTGACAATTTCTACTGGTTTGTTTGGTCTGCTGTCCCAACAACCCCCACACACACACATGTGACCTCCCTAATGACAAGTTGCTGAACTGTCCTTATTCCTAGAACAAAGTGGAGCCAACAACTCCACACAGATCTATTCAAGGAAGGTCAGTTCATACTCAGAGGGCAGTGACATATTGGAGAAGAACAAGAGATCCATCCTTCTGTCCTCTGTGGTTGACAGTTTATTAGATTTATCACAACCATTGTAAGTCTCTGTGTCCTCAACTGTGAAATTCTATTGAGATTTATTTTCACAATCATTGTAATCTAAACATGGTTTTTGACTATTTACACTTGCTATTTCTGGAAGTCTCCACACAGTATATGGACACACTCATTCAAATATAACTATGAAATGAGTGGTTTAAAAAAAATCGAGGGAAGGTAGAAACCACGAGATAAAATGGTGTGGCAATATATAGAGACATATGATCTTGAATTCCCTGACATTGTGCCAACATATTTTTCTGAAAAGGTTTCTTTTTCAGATTTTCAAGAATCCGAGACGTTCCCTTTTTCCTCATATTGAAACTGAGTATACCATTCTGTGTAACTGTCAACATGTATTTGTTGTTTTTAGAAGCCTTGGAGTCAACTCCTACCCATAGTACTCACTTAGTCACTCACTGCTGTTGTGTTGGAACTGACTTGGCTGACTCTTCAGTGGGTTCTCAAAGGCTATAAATCTCACAGGAGGAGATTGCCCAACTTTCTTCTGAGGAGCTTCAGCTGGAATCAAAGTCACTGCTTTCAGGTTAGCAGTGCAATTCTCTACAGACTGATTGAAATCCTGCCCAAATCAGTGCTAGCCTCAAAATCACCACGGTACCTCAGCCCAGAGTTGCTGAGCTCGTTGAGGTAAATCTAACTTTTACTTCTTCCCTCCATTGCTCTCTCCTCCTTCCTCAGAAAATACTAGGAATTCCAATTTTAATTTTTTACCTTTTCCTTATCTAGAATTCTTTTTATGGCTTTAGAATGGCTGCCCTTGGTTTCTTTCTAAGTCCTGTCTTGTATCAAAAGTTATTTTATGTTTTATTTGGGTTTAAATTTGCCTTCCTTTGGCCACGATATTTATTGAAATGACTTCTGCAGAAGAACTCAGTCTCATACCCTTTAATAGTCTACCTCAATTTTTGTAGATTTTCTATACATTATCAACATTCTCCAGCCACCAAACTCGTAATTTAAGAGGTTGAATTGATTCGGATTTGAGATTTAGGGGTCACAGCTGCCATAATTAGTGGTTAGCATCTGAGGGGAATTTGGGCCGATCCACAGTAACTGGTTTTGACAGAACAGAACCATAAACAAGCCATCAACTAGAACAGCTTGCAAAGTCACCTTCAGAAGTTGTTTGCTCCCTTGTACCTGCCTCCCAAATACTCTCCCTTGGAAGCTTGAAATGTACTACTTTCTTGCTCTGATTAGAATACTCTGGCAGTTTTAGTTGGACATACACTAAATTTGTAAATAAATCTAACAATTAGTTTAGTCATCACATTTAATAAAAACAACTGTGGTTGTTGCTATGGTTTTGTGATTTTGCAAGCTAATAACAACACTGTGACAAAAGATGGGAGCTCTGGTAGCTGAGTGGCAAGAAGCTGCTTTGCAATCTTGAAGGCACATGGTTTGAGGCCACCAGCTGCTCTGTGGGAGAAGGATGGGCAATCTCCTCCTGTGTGATTAACTGCCTCTGAAATCCCATAAGAGGGTCAACTGTGAGTTAGTTCTGACAATATGGTAACACAACAACAACAACAACAGCATGACAAAGGTGAAATCATCTTTGGGAAATGCAAAAAAAATTTTTTTCAATATAGTTTTATTTCCTTTTCCTTACAACTCAACCACATTGCCAGTCCCATCACATTTTACAAAGGAGGGATCTTTATACCCAAGTCAGCATCTAACAGCAGCAACATCCCAAGGCCTGGCAGAAGTCAAAGCTGGGACTCTAGATTCAGAGATGGTCCCCAGACAAGTCCATCTTCTACTTTTTTTCTCAGGTTTCAGCTAAAGATCCATTCCAAACCTTCAAATCAATAACTGGCCAGTTGTAATTAAGTCAGTTCCAATCTCTGGAGACCACCTGTGTATGTCAGCATAGACCCACACTACATAGGGTTTTCTTAATATCATTTTTTAAATTTTCAATTAATTTCTTTTTTTATCTGAGTGAAGGTTTATAAGTCATATTGGTTTTTTAATGCATGCATAGACTTTTTTTAGAACATTGATTAATGTCATTAATTACACTTCCATAGTTTTTGATGGTCTCTATTCTCTCTCCTCTCCTCTCCCTCTCCCTCTCCCTCTCTCTTTCCCTCTCCCTCTCCCTCTCTCTCCCTGGGAATAAGAGCCTGTGAAAACTTCAAGTCAGGGAAACATAATGAAAGAAGGACACATGGTTTCATTTTTTCCCAGATGGTAAGCTAAGGTGCACATACCTTCCAGGGTCTCGCACTGAACCAGGTTGATATAGTCCTGCTGGGTGAGGAGGCTGGCTTTGCATCCTCGCACCAGGCCCTCCAGGTAGCCATGGTCCACGTTGAAGTGCAGCTCAGCACTCTCTGGCATGGGGGAACAGACTTCAGGCCAGTTGGGTTCTAAAAGTCCTGGTCAGCCCCTGGAGACTGTCGGTCTGGAAATAGTGCTTGTACTTATCTGGCAGAACAAGGCATCTGTCAGCTGACAGTCAGGGTTTTCATGACTAGTTTCCCCCAGTTTCAGTGGCTTTCAGCGTACCAGGTCCTGTTTTGCCAGCAACAATGAATCAGCCTTACACTGAGGAAGCAAACCACTGCATGGGGGAGGGGTGGCCAGAGGGCAGAGGGAGGGTCATGGCTCGCTCCATTCCCTCCCATAACAACCCCTCTCCAGCTTTGCTATTGGAATTGCTACTGGTTTGAAATACCTGTTTTGTTTCTGTTCTCTACCCAAGTTTTTACATAAATTTAAATGTCAAGTGTAAACTACAAGTGCCCTCAATTTCTTGAGAACTATTATTAGGAACAAAGAGCTCTAGTGGCCTTGTTGTTGTTTGCCATCTACTCCAGCACGACTCATAGCTACCCTATGAACCAAAGACCTGAAACCTTTCTATAACTATCGTCATTTATCAAAGTTCATAGAGTTTCTAGAGGCATGTTGTTTAGGAAGTGGATGCCACTCCTGCTTCCAAATCTATCTTAAACTGGGAACTCCACCAAACACTATCCACCTTGGGTAACCGTTATGACATCTGACACCCCAATGGCACAAGGTTCGGCATCACAGCAACCCCAGGTTACCTCAGCACAACATATTAACAAAAGAGTGCTGTACCATTTAGAAGAATGTTCCTCCAAAATATAATAACAAGTGATTTTTAAATACAAAGGCCCTTCCCAAGGTCTTGTTGACTCTAAACACGAGGCTTAAATAAAAAAAAAAAACCACAACCAATATAGTATGCTTTTGTTGTTATGTGCTGTTGAGTCACCTGTGACGTACAGTGACCCTAAGAACCCTTCCCTGTCCTGAGCCAGTCTCACTAACTCTGACACAACAACCCCCATTGCCCTAGATGTCGTATAAATTCATTTCATCTGGGGTCTTCCTTTCCTGTGCTGTCTCTCCACTCTAATCCAGGCCACGGTCTTCTCAATTACTTGTTATGCTTCAGAAAGCTGGACAATGACTAAGGATGACAGAAGAAGAATGGATGCCTTCAAGTTGTAGTGCTGGAAAAGAGTCTTGACACACCATGAACTTCCAAGAAAACAAACAGGTATGTCTTGGAGAGGGTGAAACCAAGTCTTTCCTTAGAGGCTAGGATTTTGAAGCTCTCTCACGTACTTTGGGTATGTGGCCAGGAGAGACAGGTCCTTGGAAAAGAACATGCTGGTGGCACAGTGATAAGGAATTGTGTTGGTAACCCAAGGGTAGTTGGCCGGAGTCCACCAGCTGCTCCGTGGGAGAATGTTGGGCAGTCTCCTCCCATGAGATTTGCTGCCTCTAGAGAGTCAGCTAGGGGTTTGTTTGGACTCGATGGTACATATAACAACAATTAATAGGAACAGGGAATTCCTGGTGGTAAGAAGCTGCTCTGCCAACCCAAAGGCAGGTGGTTCAAATGTACCATTGACTCTGTGGGAAAAGAATGGGCAATTTTCTGTGTGATTTACACCCTCTGAAAAACTAGTTGGAGGGTTAGCTGCTATTTGACCTTGTTATGACTTTACCTCACATACCAAACGTTACCTATGACAACAGTTAGGGAGCTCTGGTGGCTCTTAGTCCAAAGCAATCTTCACTGCTGAACCAGAGAGTTCACCCCCTGCACACCAGCCCACTGGTATCTTCTGCTCTTGAGATAAAGATGGGTAACCTCCTGCCATGTGATTTACAAGCTTCATCTAAGCTTTGACACATAATTTGAGCATACCAAGACAGAGAAGAAGGAATGAATCAAATTCTCTCATTTTATGGATTGAATTTTATCCTTCCAAAATGTAACTGTTGTTGGTAGGTTCTATTAAGTTGAGTATGACTCATAGCCCCCTTATGAAGAACAGATCTTAATCCTACCCTATCCTGTGCCATTCTCATACATCTGACACACTTCAGCACATTTCTGCAATCACTGTGTCAATTCATCTCATCTAAGGTCTTCCTCTCTTTCACCAACCATCCAGCTTCCCAAACATAATATCTCTCCCCAGTGAATCACATCTCCTAGCAACATGCTCAAAGTATGTAAGATGAAGATTTAGCTTCTCAACTTCAAGGAACATTCTGGCTGCATTTCCTTCAACATGTATCTGGTTTTTGTTTTTGTTTTTCCCTTTTAGCAGTCCATGGGATATTTCGTATTATTCTTCAATGACACAGCTCAAAACCATAAATTCTTATCCTGCCATTCTTATTCATTTTTGAGCTTTCAAATGCATAGAAAAGAATTGAAAAGACCATGGCCTGAATCAGGCACACCTTAGTCTTAAAAGTGACATCATTGCACCTCAATAATTTGGAGAGGTCTCTGACATCAGAATTGCCCAATGCAATACATCTTCTGAACTCCTGAGTGCTAGTACTAAGGGAATTGATTATGTATCTAAGTAAGATACAAAGGTGTGCCTAATCCAGGCCATGGTCTTCTCAATTATTTGTGATACTTCAGAGAGTTGGACATGACTAAGGATGACAGAAGAAGAAAAGAGGCCTTCGAGTTGTGGTGCTGAAGAAGAGTCTTGAACATACCATGGACTGCCAAGAAAACAAGTAGGTCTGCCTTGGAGAGGGTGAAACCAACTTCCTCCTTGGAGGCTAGGATTTTGAAGCTCTGCCTCACTTACTTTGGGCACATGGTCAGGAGAGATCAGTCTTTGGAGAAGAACCTCATGCTTGGAAGCGTGGACAGACAGTACAGGAGATGGAGACCCCAGATGAGGTGGAATGATACAGTAACTGGGGCGATGGGGGTTGGTGTGTCGGAATTAGAGAGGCTGGCTCAGGACAGGGAAGGTTTCAGAGCTGGTGTACATAAGATCGCTGTACATTGCAGGCAACTCAATGGTACATAACAACAATAACATGCTATGACAGGTTTGGAAGCAGGAGTGGCATCCACTTCCTGAATAACATGCCTCTGGAAACTCTATGAACTTTGATAAATGGCAGTAGTTATAGAGGGGCTTCAGGCCTTTTGTTCATAGGGTCACTATGAGTCATGCTTGACTCGAAGGCAATCAACAACAACCACAACAACAAGTAAGATGAAATTGTTGACAACTTCAGTCTTTTCTGTGTACCATGATGTCGTTTCTTGTTCCAGTGGCTAGAATCTTTGTCTTCTTGATGCTGAAATACAATACATATTGAAAGCCATGGTCTTTAACATCTGCAGCAAACATTTCAAGTCCTCACCTTCAGCAAGCAAGGTTGCATCATCTGTATAATACACGCTGCTGCTTAGTCTTCCTCTGATTCTAGTCCCTCATTAATCTTTAAAGAGTCCAGCTTCTCCAATTGTTAACTTAGTGTACATACTGAGTATATATGGAGAAAGGGTACAACCTTGAAGCACATCTTTTCTGATTTTAAACCATGCAGTGTACACTTTCTTTGTCTAGACGGTAACTCTCCTCCCAAAATATGTGTTGTAAATCTCAACACCTACATTATAATCTTAGTTGAAAATGGAGTGCTTCTTATATGAATTAGAGTTAGTGTTGAGTGTGTCTTGAGATAATCCATTTTAAGACATAAAAGACAATAAATCACGCAGAGCAGAGATGGGATAAGATAAAGATAACTGTTGATTTTTAATGAGCCAAGAAGCAGAAGCTGAAGAGACCAAGGGCCTTCCTCCAGACCCAACACAGAGAGAAAGCCTTCCCCTCAAGCCAGCATCCTGAATGTGGACTTCTAGTTTCCTTGATAGGACTTCCTAGTGGCATTGTTTGTAGAGAGTTGCTCTGCTAGCCACTGGGCAGGAGAAAAGTGAGCAATCTCCTCTTGTGCAATTTACAAACCCCAAAACTCAACTGATGGTCGGCTATGAGTCAGTTCAGACTGAATGGCCAAAAGTTCAAGTTTTTTAATCTCAAGACTCTCAACCAGATGAATTGACATAATGATTGCAACCATGGGCTCAATGATAAGGATGACACAGGATAGAGCAGGATTCAGAACTGCTGTTCTTAGAGTTGCTACAAGTCATACTCGATGGCACCTAATAACAACAACAACCATCAAAAAATATAAATGTTCCATTTGTTAAAGATGTTTGCTTGTGGTATTTCTGTTTTATCAGCACTAGATAACCAAGAAGGCAGCTCTGGTGTCTCAGTGGTAAGGAATTGCACTGCCAACAACTTCTGAGTGTCTAAGGTTTATTGTCTTCTCTAGCCAATAATTGTTTATTTTGTGTTGAAGGAATTATTTTATTAAGGGAAGAGTGTTCAGATGAGATAAAAGCTCCGCCCTCCTAGAGTTTTAGATAAGCTCCTGGGATCTCAGTCCCAGGTGTTTGGGGTTCCCCCCCCCATTTGAAAAGTCACTTTCCTGGGACATAGTTCCAACTGCTTACTAGTTTCTACACCACCAGCCTGCATCACCCACAGTCACCACCTAGCTATGTCACAAGTGACAGCCTACAGGATGCTGGCCCATTGCTCACTAGTTTCTCCAAAACCAACCCCACATAACCTATGTCCATGTGAGTCCTTCCGCATGACAGAGCTGAATCTCTGGGAGAACTTCTAGTAAATCTGAACCCAAGGGCCATAGAGGAATTGGAGAACAGCCATGGATAGAAGTGTTTAAGATAGAAACTATGGACACATACAGCTGGTTAAGCATATGGGACTATGTTGACCTGAGACTTCTCGTAAATAGTCTGCTGTTAATCTTAGCAGTCTGAATTATGAAAATACAGTCCAAGAGGTATATGGTTTGAATCTACCAGCTGTTCTGCAAGAGAAAGATGAACAAGCTCCTCTTTGTGTGATTTTCTGCCTCTGAAAACCTGCTGGAAGGTCAGCTATGTGTTGGTTCCCATTTAGTGGTACAAAACAACAACAAGAAAAGAACTAAGAAAAGAGCTCTGGTGGCTTAGCTTTAAAGAGTTGCACTGTCAACCTAAAGGCACATGTTTCCAATGCACTAGCTTCCTTGAAGAAGAAAGATGAGCAATCTCCTTCTATGCTATTTACAGCCTCTGAAACTCACTGGAGGGTCAGTTGCTACTCGACTGTATGCAACCACTATGACAGGTGACTAAGAGAGTTCTAATTTGACTTCATGTTTACAGAGGTAGAATTACTATTTTCATATAATCAGCTGTAATGCTAGCAGTAATAACAGTAACAATCTAGTGGAGGCTTTTTAACGTACTTGTCCTTAGTGCTCCCAACATGTCATGTCATTCAAAATGCACGATAAGCATATTGTCGTACTTTCAAATGCCTCTCAAAGAAGTTAAATAATTTACCTGTGACCAGAGCAGTAAATAAGTGAACAAGTCTTAATTTCTTCTCTAGACTAGACTCATGACTTTTAGATATTGTCTTTTTTAAAAAAATATTTTCTTAATTTTAATGAACATTTACTGAGATTTTGGATTTCCATTCATTAATTGTTGCACTTTTTTCTCTAACATCCCCCACCCCAGTTCACTCCTCTCTTCAAAAAGAAGAGATAAATTCCTTCATTGCTATACAATCCCCCTGCCCTGCATGTATTCCACTATGCAACCTTAATTCTGGATTCCTGTGATAACCATACTACTCTATTATATGTCGCTTTTAAACTGTTCTCTCCCTCTCTGTTTCAATGCTGTATACATAATCCAATTTTTCTCAATCTTACCCCAACCCTAATGTCAGTCCCATTCTACAACAGTGGCACCATGCAGTATTTGTCCTTTTGTGACTGAGATATTTCACTCAGCATAGTGTCCTCCAGGGTCACCCATTTTGAATAATATTGCATGAGTTCCTTGTTTTTCAATGAAGTCTGGTATTCCATTGTGTGAATCGACCAAAGCTTCTCTATCTGTTTGTTGATGGGCCCTTAGGTTGTTTCCAATTCCTTGCTATTATGAACAAAGCCACGATAAACATGGGTATGCATATATCTGCTTGGATGGCTGTATTCCCAGATATTGTCTTTTATCAAACTACATTGTTTGCTGAAACTAAAGAAGACCTGAAGGGCTTGCTGCAGAAGGTCAAGGACTGTAGTCTTCACTATGGGTTGAAGCTTAACATCAAGAAGACAATGATTCTCACCACTGGGCCAATCAATTGACAGCACCTTGATAGATGGAAAAGAAATTGAGCTTGTTCGGCTCCACAATCAACACTCTCAACACCGGCAGTCAAAAGAATTGCATTAGGAAAACTTGCTTTCAGGGACCTCTCCAGAGTGCTGAAAAACAGCGATGTTAGTCTAGAAACTAAGGTGTGTCTAATCCAGGCCATGGTCTTTGAAATTACTTGCTATGCTTCACTGAGTTGAAAAATGACTAAGGATGACAGAAGAAGAATCAATGCCTTCAAAATGTTGTGCTGGAGTAGAGGCTTGAACATACTGCCAAGAAAACAAATAGGTCTGTCTTGGAGAGAGTGAAACCAAGTTTTTCCTTGGAGGCTAGGATTTTGAAGCTTCGTCTCACATACTTAAGGTACATGGTTAGGAGAAATTGGTCCTTGGAGAAGAACATTATGCTAACAAGGGTGTAGGCACAATGCTGGAAAGGAAGACCCTAGATGAGATGGGTTGATACAGTGAGAGGGGCAATGGGAGTTGGTGTGTTGGAATTAGTGAGACTGGCTCAGGAGAGGGCAGGGTTCAGAGCTACTGTACATAGGTTTGCTATGGATTGCAGGCGACTCGGCAGCATATAACAACAGCAACATGTTTACTTATGGTATAATTCTTAGCTATTTTAAATGGTATATTAATAATAATTTTTATATATATAAATATATAAAAGTAATTTTGGTTTTTTTTTTACAAAGTCTGTGAAAACATAACCGATTTCCTTGCAGTTATTACCTATTACAAGTTGTTTTTAAGAGCATACTTTGTGACAAGTGGAGGTCTGTGCGTGCACTTCAGGTTTGGGTTATAGCCCCTAATAAAAAAGTGAAAGATAAACGTCAGAATCAAGATGCTTCGATAGATCGTAGATCATATCTACATGGTTCTCACAGGTTGTTCCTGATTTCTAGAGAGTCAGGTGCCATAAAGAAAGGACAACAAAAAAAATTCACCAACACGGATTTCTTCATAAGCGTGATGTTCTTCCCACCAGAGTCAGGACACACATTAGTGCATGGGAAGTAGCTTTGCTTACGTCCATCTGACAGTGGAGAAATTATCATGGCAGTGTCCCCTCAAAAACTAAAATAATAAAATGAAAATTTTATTTTTCAAAGGAAATCCAAAAACCAGCCCAAAACAACCAAAGAAAAACTGTCCAGGTAGAGATGTGGACGTACACTTCATTTTGTGCTATGGGTGAGGGACTTGAATGGGGCTGCCTGCTGCTTGCCTCCCACTGGCCAGATTGATTCTTTTGGGGGAATTGTACACTTATTCTAGGTGCTCTTCACCTGTACTATTGTCTGGAGACAGAGAAAAAAAATCCTTATAGCAGTTATTTATACCAAGCTTAAGAGATTTGACCTTTTTAACTTGCTAACAAACTCACTTGATTGTGCTTTGTGAAACCTATAGTTGGACTAGGAGGCAGTCATCAGAACAGAGCAAGGAAACACTGTATGGTTCAAAATCAGGAAGGATGTGCTCCAGGGATGTGTCCTATCTCAATACCTTTTCAATCTATATGCAGAATAGATAATCTGGGAGGCTGGGCTCAATGAGGAGGAGTATGGCATCAGGATTGGAGGAAGACTCGCCAACAACCGGAGTTGCGTAGATGATATAACCCTGCCTGTTGAAACTGAGAAGGACCTGAAGTGCTTGTTGCAGAAGATCAAGGACTTTAGCTTTAAATATGGATTGAAGCTCACCATCAAGAAAACAAAGATTCTCACCACTGGGCCGATCCGCACCATCATGTTAGACAATGAAGATATTGAGATTGCTAACAACTTCAGTTTGCTTAGCTCCACAATTAACACTCTTGGTACCAGCAGCCAGGAAACCAAAAGATTAATTTCATTAGGAAAGTTGGCTATCAGGGACCTCTCCAGCATGCTAAAGAGTAATGATGTCAGTCTGGAAACTAAGGTATGCCTGATCCAGGTCATAGTCGTTGCAATTATTTGCTATGTATCAGAAAGCTGGACAATGACTAGGGATGACAGAAGGACAATTGATGCCTTCGAGCTGTGGTGCTGGAGAAGAGGATAGAATATATTATGGACTACTGGGAGAACAAACAGATTTGTCCTAGATAAGATTGGAGGCAAGGATTATAAGGCTTTGTCTGACATATCATGGACATGTTGCAAGGAGGGCTCTGTCCTGGGAGAGGAGAACATCATGCTTAGGAGGGTGGAGGGACAGCACAAGAGAGGAAGACCCTCTATTAAATAGATTGATTCAGTGACTGAGGTAATGAGGGTAGGTGTGTCAGAGACAATAAGGTTGGCTCAGGATAGAGCAGTTTTTAGACCTGTTGTACGTAGGATCACTATGAGTTGCCAGTGTCCCTAGAGCACATAACAACAACAATGACAAACTCATGCTCTCCTAAGTTCCTGAGAAGTGGAGGTGGTTAGTTCAGAAATGCATCTTTTTAGTTCTACTGACAACCGCCAGGCCTCACTGATGTAGAGGTTTGTTCTGAGACCTGACGATGCCAGCAGGGAGAGAAAGGGAAGAAATCTTGGCCCCTGGCTGTCTGAAAGATTTACAATCCAAGGTGACTATTAAAAGTGCCTTGTTATTTGATCTGCCTATTCTTTGAGGTTATATCAACATTTATTTTAAAGGATTTACTGTGCTAGGACTTCTGATAGGCATTGGGGTTATACAAAATTGCTAAGGAATTATCCTTGATTTTAAAGATTCTAAGTTTGGAGGAAATAGCAAGTATCACTAGTGAACTATAATAAGCATGAAGCATGCAGTGTGAAGAAAGGACAGTCAGGGTGGTCTAACCTGGGGAGGCAGGGTGAAGTTGCTATGTGGCATCAAAGAGACTATGGCTCATAGTAAGTCTCTCTGTGGGCAACAGATGTGAACCCTACCCCATCCCGTGCCATCTTCTTTCTCTCTGATACACCTGAGGCCATTGTTACAGCCACTTCCATATTGTGGAGGATCTGCCTTTCTTTCTCTGTCCATTCACCTTTCCCAGGATGATCTCTTTTTCCAAGGACTGGATCCTTCTGACAACATGTTCAAAGTATTTGAGATGAAATTTCACCATCCTTGCTTCTAAGGAGCATGATGATTACACTTTGTTCAAGAGATATTTCCTCTTGTGACCCTCTTTCGACAGTCCGTGGGATATTCACTACTCATTTCCAACACCACAACTCAAAGGCATTGGTTCTTCTTCTGTCATTCTTATTCATCATCCAACTTTCGGAAGCACAGAAAGTAATTGAAAAGACTGTGGCCTAGATCAGAAGCACCTTAGTCTGTAAACGAACATCCTAGAACTTTGAAGAGGTCACTGACAAGATTTCTTCAATACAATATGTCTTTTACTTTCTTGAATACTGTTACAAAAATTGTTAATTGTAGATCCAAGCAATAAATCATTGACAGCCTCAATCCTTTCTTTATTTTTCATGATGTTGCCTATTCACACAGGGGTGTGGATCTTTGTTTTCTTGATGTTGAGATGTAACCTATATTAAATGTTTAAATCTTTGATCTTCTTCAATAGACATTTTAAATCCTCCTTACTTCCTTCAAACAAGGTTGTGTTATCTGCATCAGCAGGTTGTTGATGAGTCTTTCTCTGATCCTGATGCTACATTCTTCTTCATAAAGTCCAGCTTCTTTTTTCTATCTTTTTTTTCTTTGTGTGTGTGTGTGTGTGTGTGTACGATCAAATCTGATCCAACTGGTACAGGAGGAGATTGCCCCTCCTTCTCCAGCAGAGTATCTGGTGGATTTGAACCACTTGCCTCTGAGACTGCAGTGCAGCTTCTTGCCACTAGGCCACCAGAGCTCCCTAAAGTCCAGCTTCTTGAATGATTTGCTCAGCACAGAGATTGAATAGGTATGGAGAAAGGATATAGCCCTGTTTTAAACCATGCAGTGTTTCCTTGCTCTATTCAGAAAACAACCTCTTGGTCTAAATATAGGTTTCTATGAGCACAATTAAATGTTGAGAACAATAAAGGCCCAAGAACAAGGTAAGGGAGATGTGATAATCAATCTGGGTAACGAAAACAAGAGTAGAGATGTGTCAAGAAACAGGACAAGAAAAGATTACAGAAGGAAGAATCTGTGCAGAAGTAAAAATCTAAAAACCAAACCTGCTCCATG
This sequence comes from Elephantulus edwardii, assembly GCF_000299155.1. Lineage (NCBI taxonomy): Eukaryota > Metazoa > Chordata > Mammalia > Macroscelidea > Macroscelididae > Elephantulus > Elephantulus edwardii. The sequence continues at coordinate 33,502,107 of NW_006399758.1, read as the reverse complement.
AACTTGATTCTGAGTCATGGTGACCCCACAGGACAGAGCAGAACTGCCCCATGGGATTTCCAACACTGTAAATGTTCACAGAAACAGATGGCCACATCTTTCTCCTGGGTTCAAACGGATAACCTTTTAGGTAACAGTCAAATTCTGGAACTATTATGCAAGCAGGGTTAAATAGTTCCCTTTATTTACTAGTTCTAAAATTAATGAACTAATTTCCAAGAGTCCTCCAATGGTGACTAATAGCAATGTGTAAAAATATCACTATTAATACATTTAAACATAGACAACATGTTCTTTGGACATAATTTTAAAAGTCTTCTATTGTGTTCTGAGATGACAGGATGTTCCATGCAGAGTTTTTCTTGCAGAATTAGCCTTTTCACCAAGGAGTTCTGGTTTAACACTGCAGCGCGTCATGGTGTTCAGAAAAAGGCAAAGTGTCTTTAGTGTAGTTAATAAACAGTTGGAAAGATGGCCCCACTCTCTCTCTTTTTTTTTTAAGTTGTTTTCTTTTTTAAAATTTTTATTTTATATTGATTTACATACAAAAATTATATACATTGTTTTCCGCAATATCCTTTATTCACATTGAGTTTTATACATTCTATTGATTGTGTTTTATAGTATAAAATTAATCGCCTTTAATCTATATGCCCACCATTACCCTATCTTTTCAGATCTCTGCCAGATTTTCTCCATTTCCTTATCCCCTCCTACCCACCAAATTGGGCAACACACGATTTCCCCCCTTTCCCTTGTCACCCCTCTGCCCTCACCTTTCCCTCCTGTCACCCCACACAGACATTTTGCTAGTTCTCTTTCTATTTTCACAATCATGGTCTTATCCACTCTTGTCTGCAAGTCTAAGTCAGCACAGACCAGGGGAAATCTCTCAGACCTTTCTGAAGCACACTCAGTAGGAAACACTCTGATACGGGTGCAGAATTGCCTGTCCTTAATTTTCTTCTTCATCATTTAAGTTATTTTAATTGAATCTCTCAAACAAAGCAAGAAAGCCCCAGTTTATTCGTGAAGAGCATTTTACAGAGAAAAAAAAATTGAGTGTTCAAAGCCGTATGAATGTAACTCCTGTGTATGTACTTCAAGAATCCCAATTTGATTAAAGTGGATTACAGTAAAAAAAGCCAAAAAGCATGTGACTGCCTTCAGGACAAAAAGAAACGGCAGATAAACCGTGATTGCTCCCTTGGCATGGATTCAGAACAGTATCTTTTAACCCAGCCAAAGCCCCATCCTGCTTTAACTGGTTTCTTGTGAAGAAAGGAGAATTTGTGAACTGTCATCATAATCATTAACTTTCTGGGCCTCTTAAGCCCAAAGGACTCCTTATGACGCAGGTTGAAAGTGGGACTTTTTAATGCTTTGTTGAATTTGGCTAACTTAAAGTTTTAAGGATGTTTTCATATTTTCTTCTTCCTGAAGATAGAACCAAATATCTTTAAGTGTTGGCCAGCTAGTAAATATTTCATGTCAGTGATTTGTAATGCGCTATTTGCCCTAAAGTTTCACCTGTTGTACTTCAATGAAAATTAAAAAAAAAACAAAACAGGGAGCTCTGGTGGCCTAGTGGCAAGAAGCTGCACTGCAATCCCAGAGGCACACGGTTCAAATCCACCAGATGCTCTGCCGGGAAAAGGAGGGACAATCTCCTCCTGTACTAGTCAGATCTGATTTGACAGTACACGCACATACACACACAAAATAATAAAATAATAATAAAAAACTTTAAAAAAAAAACACAACAAAACAGAACTGCATTTAGGTAATATTTTCCTAGACCTGATTTAGTGTATCTCCTTTCACAGTACCTCAGCATTCTTCAACAAGCATATTTTATTTCTTGTAATGTAATCTGTTGTAACATAAAAATTCTTAATCTTAAAAGATCATTCATCATTCGTTAATATTTAGAGTCAATACAGGTATATCTAGAAAGCAACAGTGAAAAATTAAAAATCATTGAATCACTGTTCATTAAATAAAGTTAGTAATAGTTTAGATGGCTTTGATAACTTCATCTAAACTGCATTCAGACTTCAGGATTTTTTTTCTTCTTCTGATTGGCAGAGAAGCAGATAATTAGTTACTTGTGAGAGATTAGAATTGTTTCTGTGTTTTGTTTTATATCTTTATGTCCTTATTGATGATTTGTTTTTGCACAATGAGCACTTTTTGAAAAAAATTAAAACATTACAGACATATGCGAACTGAAGGATCACCCTAACATCACTCTGAAGACATAGTCATGGTTAACCATGTGAGTGGATATTGAATAAGGACATTTAAAATCTTACCAGCCATGTATGAAAGTTCCAATCTCTCCACATCCTTTCCAATATTTATTGGTTGCGTTCTGTTAAACTTAGCCACTCCTACTGGGGTGAGATGGTATTCCACTGTGGTTTTGGTTTAAATCTGTCTTTTGCCAATGATTTTGAGCATTTTAAAAAAATGTGTCTATTTGCCAATTATTTGGACCATTTTTTTCATGTGTCTGTTTTCTGTGTGAATGTTTTCCTTTGTGAAAAGTCTTTCCACAATTTTTACCCTGGAAGGCAGTTTTTGTTTCCTCAAAAAGCTGAACATAGAAATCCACATGACCCAGTGATTCTACTGCTAAGAATATACTCTAAGGAAAACAGAACTAAGACACAAACAGAGATTTGTACACCTATGTTCAAAGCAGTGTTATTCACAATTGCAAAAAAAAAAAAAATAGAAACAGCCCTTATGCCCATCAACAAATGAATAGACTGAGACATTATGGTGCATTCACGTGATGTAATGCTATGCAGCACTCAGGAGGTGGAACAATTTTGTAAAATGCTATATAACAAGGGAGAGTCTAGAGAGCATTATGCTGAGTGAACTAACTCAGTCTCATAAGGACAAATACGGCATTATTGTAAAAAATAGAAGGACAGCTTGTAAGCTGTGAATAAAATTCCAAAGGGAAAGGGTTAGTGAGACAGGGAGCTGGAGAGCAGGAACGGGCAAACCACTGGGATCGCAGTTTGATGGGTGGATGGAAGAGGCGAAGGTATTAGGACAGATCCAATGGGGATTTGAAAAGATGGGTTAATAATAGTGGGCATAGCTCAATGGTGATTAATTTTATAAAACACAATGTGTAGGTGTATCCATCAAAGCCATTATACCAATAAAGGTCCTGCACTGAAAAAAAACCAAAAAAACCCCCACAATGTGTAGAAATGATCATATGAAACATAATATGAATGAAAGAATGTGTGAAACATAATGTACATGAATGAAGCAAAATGCATACAAATTTGTATGCAAGTCCCCAAAATTACTGCTCAAGGTGTCTTTTTTTTTTTTACAATTTTACATTCACATTTATTTATCTAATACAATGGAAATACAAATGAAAAAGTTAAAGTGTCTCAATAAGTAAAGGACAGAGCTAGCTTTTTTTGAATTTTTTAAATCTTTCATATTTTACTCTTAAAACTACTGTTGTCCAACAACACTATATATCACAGTGTTTCCACATCAAAACTGATGGCAAAGTTACATGTCCGCAGGGAACGTAATTTTTTTTTTTTGTAATTGCTGATGCTGCAGTCAAAGCTGCTAATATCTTTTGCTTAAAGCACTAATGACCTATCTTAAGAAAGGGTGGCAACCCCAGTTTCCTGATGGTTTTCACTGGGTTCCAAAGAGGTGTGTTTAAAAAAACAAAAAACAAAACACAAAAATGGAGGCAGGGTAGGGGAGATCCCAATAGTTTTGTTGGTTGTTTTGTTTTTTTGCCTGTGGTCTGGATATTTAAAGGAGTAGGGTTTTGGGGTGGTACCAATAAATTTAGAGCTCTAGTGAGTTGAAAGAACAGAGGGGGCCAACTTTTACACTTAGCTCTCTAGTAGCTTTCTGACAAAATTCTCTTTCCTAGCCCCCACTAAATAAGTACAGAGAAACAGGTAAGCAGAGTCTGAAGCTGCCCCATCATAAGAAAGCTGCTCTTGTCCTACTCCAAAAAATGGTAAAGCGGGGTGGGGAAGAGATTCTCCATTCTGAGGGCTCAAAGCTGTATTTAAAAACATTCCTCTGGCAAGAAATAACCAGTTAAATGCAGCACTAGTAGTTAGTATATAGGCTACTTTCCCACTCACCCCCACCCACAGCATTCCATCTCCTGCCCCCAAATTTCTTAATGTCTCTAGGTCTAGGTGGTCCGCAAGTTGGAACCTGGGGGGTTGCTGATGGATTTCTGCAAATTGCTGATGTTGAAATTCTGTAAGGAGGCAGTTCCTACAGGTTGGAATTGGCCAAGTGGCTGAGGTGCTGGGCCACAGGTGGCCTAGTGGTAAGAACCTGCTCTGCTCAAGGTGTCTTAACTTTCAAAAGGACTTTTTGGTCTTTAACCACAAGAGGTCACCATACTATTAAAACAAATGTGTTTTCATTAGGTCAACCTTACCTTGAACATAGATTAGTGAAAGCAATTGTAGGAAATAAGGATGGTAAAAGAGATGAATAGAAGATTTCAAAGGCTTGCTCAGGAAGAGGAAATGTAAAAAGACTTGGAGTTAGAAAATAAAGAGAAGAGCACGCTGAGCGTTTCTCAAGCTGAAAGAACTGAAGAATAGATTCAAGCCTTAAGTTGCAAAACAGAAGAAGTATTCTGTTGACACAGTCTTGAGTAATTAATTTAGGAAGCATCAAAAGGAGATGAAGGATTGCACAAGATCGCTGTACCGAGAAGAATTGGTTGGAACTGAACTATTTCAGGAAATAGCTTATGCTCAAGAACCAATGATACTGAAGAAGTCCAAGCTGCAATTAAGACATTGGAGGTGGGGGGTGAGGTGGGAAGAATGAAAAAAAAGAAAAAAAAGGACTCCAGAAATTGGTAAAATACCAGAGGAGTTTCAACAAACAACTGCAGTTGGATGTGTTCACTGATCCATGCCAAGAAATTTGGAAGACGTTACCTGGCCACATGTGTGACTATTCCAAAGTCAGGTGACCCAACAGAATGAGAAAATAATGGGACAATTTCATTAATATCACATGGATGTAAAATTTTGTTGGAGCAATTTTAAAAAATGGTTTCAGCATTCAATTTACAGAGTAGAACTAACTAAATTTCAGATTGGATTCATAAGAAGATGTGAAACTAGGGACATCATTCTGATGTCAGAGATATTTTAACTGCCAACAGAGCAAACTAGAAAGATGTTTACCTTCATTCCACTGACTAAGCCAAGACATTAAACTGTGTGGATTATAACCAATCATGACTAATATAGACTTGGAAATAAATTGGAATAGCACTGAAATTCCAGAAAATTTAGTTATGATCATGTATAGACCAAGATGCAGTCATTAAAACAGAACAAAGGATATAGTTCAAAATAAAGAAATACGTGCTTCAGGGCTATATCCTTTCATAACACTGAGACAATCTGAAAAGCTAGATTATATGGAGAAGAACGTGACATCAGGATTGGAAGAAGACTAATTAAGAACCTATAATATGGAGGTAATGCAGCCTTACTTGCTGAAAGTAAGGGTACTTGGAATATTTATTGGTAAAAATAAACAGATTACAGCTTGCATTATGGATTCTACTTCAACATAATGGAAACAAACTCTTTATAACAGAAGCACCATCATTATAAGGAGAGAAAAGATTGGCATTGTCAAGAGTTTAATTTTACGCAGTTCAACAATCAACACTCGTGGAAGGAAGAACAGTCACGAAAGCAAACAACATGTTACAATTGGCAAATCTACTGAAAAAGAACTCTTTAAATGGCAAAATGCAAAGATATCTCTTTGAAGATCAAGGAATACCTGCCCCAAACCATGGTATTTTCAATTACCTCATATGCATGTGAAAACTGGACAATGAAATAAGGACACTGAGGAAGAATTAATACCTTTCAAATGTTATATTGTTAAGAATATTGAATGTATCTTACATAGCCAGAAGAACAAACAAATCTGTCATGAGCAAAATACAGCAGATTGCTGCCTAGAAGGAAGGATGGTGCGTATCTTCATGCTTTGGATACGTTATCCATCAGTCCCCGGAGAAGGCTATCATACTTGGCAAAGGAAGGAGTCAGTGACAAGCAGGAGGACCTTCAATGAGATAGACTGACAAAGTGACCGCAGCCATGGTCTTAATCATGGCAGTGATTGTGAGAATGGCACAGGACTGAATAGCAGTTTTGTTGCTCCGTTCTGGTCACTCTGAGTCAAAATAACAACAAATATAACACACATATTTTTCACTTGAAAAAATGTCGCAGCAAGCTTTAAACAATTGATTTTCAATTATTGTTGTTAAAGGAAAACTTTTTAGGTATCTCACTAAATATCAGAGTCTTAGCATTCCCATTTTCCACCTGACCTCCTCAAAGTATCATTGATCTTAATCACAAATGCAAATCTTAGTCTTCTTCCTGTACCACTAATGAATTTTTACCTTTCCTCTGCTGTTGTACAATCTAGTTTCATTTATCCTATATATTCACTGCCCTTGTTTTATATATCCCTTAGATTTGCCCAACAGAAATAAGCAAACTGTAAACAAAATAATTTGGGAAATGATGGTATACTCTATCTTGGAAGTCGAAACAAATGTTAACATGATAAAATATCTGAAAAGAAGCAAGTAATGGTATTTAAGGCAGTGGCATTTTTCAAATGTATTGTTTGACCAATGGTTTATTTTGTTTGGGCAATTAGCCTTTTACTAACCTGATGCTTATTGGAGCATTATTTGGGAACTTTTCCTTATAGAATGAATAATTTTTAAAGTGTTATTAAACTCATATCATTTTACTATATACATATTTAATTCTCTTTTTAATTGAAACTATTTTTTACTTTATAGGCATTGTAAACTTCATAGCTTTATAATGCTTTCTTCTGTCTTCCAAGTATTTCCCCCTTTTAAATTTTTCTTTGTGTGATGGTTGTGAGCCCAAGTTCTATCTTGCTACAGCAGGAAGTCTGTATGATAATTACATGATCTAATGATGGAAAATTCTCCAGTGGGAATAACAAATGACAGTATTTTGCAAAGAATATTATTTTTATGACAAGATATGAACTAAGAAAAAGGAATTATTGTAGATATGAAGTCATTAGTTTACATGATTATTGTGCTGCAAAAAAAAAAAACTGTCACAGAGGACTGATCTGTAATCAGGAAAGGCTTGTTTTTTCCATGTATAAACTGACAGTCTCAGACTAGGAAGGGCCTCCAGGGGTCATTTGTCATACTGACAATGGAAATAGGGAGGGAAGAATCTGTGACTCTTCAAGGCTGATATTTACAGGTATCTCCAAATACTGACTTTGGAGCCAAGTACTGAATATCTTTTCTTGTAAACAAAATGTGCTCCCATAGAACTCCATTGCACTATTTCTTATTTTTGCAAAACTTAGGTTTTTATTTTTTATGATATTTGGCTGACTTTTTAAAAATCAATGATCAAAATATCTTCTTTCTGGAAATTTCTTGATGTAAGAGATCTGGAAATGTATTATAGAACTTAGGTACATATTAAAAGAGAACCTAGAAACATAAAACTGAACTCTCTATCTTAAAGAGAACTCTCTTATCAATATAAAAATAATTAAGAACTGTTGGAGTTATCTATCCAAATCAACAATGACAGGACTAAAAATAAAACAGATATTCTCACTCCAGCTTTATGACTGATTCTACTATTTTAAAAGTGATATACAACCTATCATTAATTTTGTACAAATATTCTAAAACTCAATTATTGACATTGAGATGTAATCCACATGAAGGCTGCAGTACTTCATCCTCTGCAACAAGTGTATCAGACCCTCCTTGTTTCCGCAAACAAAGTCCTAATATCTGTTGAATGAAAGTTCTTGATGAGCCTTCCCTCAATCTTGATCCCAACCTCTTTTTCATAAAGTCCAGCTTCTGTAATGATTTGCTTAGCATACAGTTTGAATACATATGGATAAAGGATACAACCCTCGTACATACAGTCCTGGATTTTTAAATGATATGTAATTTTACACTTGTATACAAATATAGTTGTTGTGTGTCATCTAGTTGGAACTGACCCATAGCTGACCTTCCAGAAGGTTTCAGAGGAGACTGCCTATCTTTCTCTCATGGTGGATTAAAACCACGGATCTTTGGGATTGCAGTGTAACTTCTTACCACTATACTAACAGAGCTTTCCTCTTATTGTTGTTGCTTCCCGGCAAGTCAAACGGATCCATAGCTAACCTTCCAGCTGGTTTTCAAAGACTGTAAGTAAATAACACAGTAAGAAATAACCATTTTTCTCCTTCAAAGCATCTGGTGCATTTGAACCATGTTTATTTGGGATTGCAGTACAGCTTCTTACAACTAGGCCACCAGAGCTCCCTTTCTTCATGTTGGTACTGTTAGGTGCCATAGAGTGAAGTAGGACTCATAGCACCCCTATGAACAGCTGTCCTGAACTCTATTCTATCCTGTGTCATACTCATATTACTCTTTTTATTTTATTAATCTGAGGATGGGCAGCATAATTCACTATTTTCACTAATAGATGGCAATCTACTGATCTACAAACAATAAGACTCTGGTGCCAAAGGGTATGGGCCTGGGTTGCTGAGTTAAAGATTAAAAGTTTATTCAATCCACTAAGAAGAACCTTGGAATAGAGAACCAACCACCTGCTTTTAAACCTCAGTTATTGAAAACTCTCCTCTGATAGAGTATGGGATTTATTGCCTGATCACTACTGGATTTCTTTTTTAGGATATTTATTTAGCTGACAATTTTAAAAAAAATATTTTTTAAACACAAACTTATTTCTCCCCATTACTATTTGGTTTTATTTTTTAGTATACCATAATCAATATATAATGAAAAGTGTGCTGAATTGCAAAATTATAAAAGAAAGGAAGTTATAAAGACCTCAATGAGCGGAGTCATCTGGGAAGAATGAACTCATCACTTCCCTTTTCCACTACAGCAATGAGAGGCAGTTCTCTTGACTCTCGACGTCTGAGATATAATTAGCTTTGATGATCTTACGTGTGCATGTTAAATAGAAAACAAGAAAATGTTTACTCAGAAGTACTGATGCTGATTATACATACAGTCCATTTCAACCTCAGAAGTTACCTAAGAAAGCCCACCTACCTGACTACCATGAAAAGACAGAAAAAAAAGTAATAAATTTCTACATAAATATTTAAAATATTTCTGTTCAAAAATTACCATAAATAAAACTGAAATAAGAAACTACCAGAATTTTTTTTAGTATCCTCTTAGGATCATGACACAACTTTGCTTGCTGAAACTGGCGAAGACCTCATGCACTTACTGCAGAGGGTCAAGGACTGCAGCCTTCAATATGGACTGAGGCTCAATGTCAAGAAGACAAAAATTCTCACCACCAGACCAATTGGTAGCATCAGGATGGATGGCGAAGAGATTGAGAGTGTTCACAGCTTCAGTTTGCTCGGCTCCGCGGTCAACACTCTTGACACCAGTAGCCAGGAAATAAAAAAACGTATTGCGATGGGAAAGTCTGCTGTTAGGGACCTCTCTAAAGTACTCAAGAGCAGCGGTGTCTCTCTGGAGACTAAGGTGCGCCTGATACAGGCCATGGTTTTTGCAATCACTTGTTATGCATCAGAGAGTTGGACAATGACTAGGGAGGATAGAAGGAGAATTGATGCCTTTGAGCTGTGGTGCTGGAGAAGAGTATTGAATATACCATGGACTGCCAAGAAAACAAACAGATTCATCTTAGAAAGGGTTAAACCAGACTGCTCCTTGGAGGCAAGGATTCTGGGGCTTCGCTTGACATACTTTGGACATGTTGTAGGAAGAGACAGGTCTTTAGAGAGAGACATCATGCTGGGTAGAGTAGAGGGACAGTGCAGGAGGGGAAGGCCCTCTATGAGGTGGATTGATTTAATGACTGGGGTAATCGGGATGGATGTGTCAGAGGCAATGAGATTGGCACGGGATAGAGCACAGTTTAGGGCTGTTGTACATAGGGTCGCTATGAGTCGCAAACCACTCGACGGCACAAAACAACAACAACAACAACTTTGTTGTGACTTTGGAGAGGCTTGAATTAGTCAGACTAAGAATTTATATATTTTTTAAAATTTTTCTTCTTTTATTGTATTATTTTTACGTGTACCGTCAAATCAGATCTGACTGGTACAGGAGGAGATTGCCCCCTCCTTCTCCAGTAGAGCATCTGGTGGATTTGAACCGCAAACCTCTGGGACTGCAGTGCAGCGTCTTGCCACTAGGCCACCAGAACTCCCTAGAATTTATATTTTTAATTTATAAATCTCAACTCAACTCATTGCTGTTGACTTGGAACCAACTTATAGCTGACTCTCCAGTGGGTTTCACAGGCTGTAAATGGCACAGGAGATTACCCATCTCTTTCCTAAGGAGCTGCTAGTGGATTAGGAAAAGGGACCATTTTAATAATCAAAGAAATATAAATAAAAATTACCAGTTTGGATTGAATTTCCATGCAATTAAAATTCTTGCTATTATAGCTTGAGATTCCCAGAAAACATTTTCTGGGATCAACACTTTTGTGAGAACTACTGGTATGGCTACATCTAGAATGGGGGAAAAAAGATAATAGATATGTTGATTGTTGAGGTACTGAAAAAAGGAAGCTCTGGTACACTAGAGAGTAAGGTGTTGGGCTGCCAGCCTAAAGGCACATGGTTGAATACACCAGCTTCCCCATGGAAAAAAACTGAACACAGAAATGAAAAAAAAAAAAACAAACAATATACATACAGACATGTACATATGCAATTTAAACACTTGAGTTTTTTAGACCACTTATCTTAGAGGTTAGTCTGATAGGTAGTTCATACATATCCAACATTTTAAAAGATCCAAATGTATTGGGGCCAATCAATGAAGCAACTTTAGTAACTAGAGAGATTACTTCTATTTCATTCTTACTGTTTTATTAAAGCATCCAACATGTACTTGGAAATGGAAGTAAATAAGCCAAGAAACAGTTTCTTGGAGAATTTTAGAAATAATAACTTACGAAATAGAGGAATACAGTCTGGATCTAAGTATACTCTGCTATCTCTAAAGTCTAATGACAAGACAAATTTGGATGCCAGAGGAGTTGATAATAGGGTAAAGGGAATTGAGCCTTGAAAGCTTTTACAGCTGCCTTCGCTTTGACAACTGTCTTCATTTTGGGCAGTAGGACTGTGTCCTACATTCTGAGCCTGATGTCTGGGAAGAAATTGTGACCTTCAATTGCAAGCCACAGCAGGCTTCTTCAAAATGCTGGAGAGAGAAAATTGGTCCCAAACTAACAGTTAGAGAGAAAAATCATTGCCAAGAATGCTGTCAGTGGTGTTTTCGGAAGAAAAAGCCATCTCCCCAGAGAGAAAGGCTCATGTGGGATTTATAGATACATGTCTCATGTATTGTGTATGGGCTGTGAAAATGAGCAGAAATCAAATGCATAGGAACTAAATGTGAAAAATGTAATCAAACAAAATCCATGGTCTTTTTTTATTGATTATATTTTAAAAGGGACTTGTGTAGCTTGAACATTGCAGTAACAAAATCAAAGGAAATAAAAAAAGTCCAGTGAGTACTTTAAGAAATAACAATATAAATTTTAGATTAATTATCCCTAAGTTTTAAAAATATTTGTGAAACTGCAAAAATTCTTCAGCTAATAAGCTAGACTTTTAGAGAGTTGTAAGTAGTTAACACTACATTTCTTAGATATCCAGAAATGTCTCAGAAGAAAGAGACCTGGTTATCTAGTTGTGAAAAATCAGCCAGTGACTGAGAATTCCATAGAGTCCACTTCTGCTGACACAGAATCACCACATGTATGAATCAATTCCATGGAAACTGATTCGTAAGAAGCCATGATATGAGTTTAGTGGTTAAAGTGCTCACTTAAGAAAAACCCCCACAAAACACAAAACAACGCAATAGCTATTGCTTTTGCAATTGTGTTCTATACTTGGCTTCTTGTGGTTCCCAAGAGAATGATATTTCATGAACCTCCAACTCTAGGCAGCATAACTGAATAAAGGTCATAGCCACTGTGCTTTGAAATACACACCTGTGGTATCCAAATTGGTCAGGTCATTAGACATCAGAGATGGTAGAGTATACTTAAATCCAGATTGTAGTTCTTTATTTCATAAAACTTTGTATCTGAAATTTTAGTAGAAGCAGTTTCTTGGTTTATTTACTTCAGAGGCCACACAGAACCTGGCGTGTGATGAGTATGGCAGATCTCAAAGCAAACTTGTTAGTGGAACACAGAGGATGGACTTCTTTGCAAGCTGACTTCGGTGCAAGGACACCCTAGTGATTTTCCTCATGGCTTTTTATGACCCCTGTTGTTATTGTTTTATGCTGTTGAGTTGGAACTGACTCATAGCTGGCCCTTCATTGGGTTTTCAGAGGCTATTAGTCACATGAGAGGAGATTGTCTGTATTTCTTCTTTGGAGCAACTAGTGGATTCACACCACCTACCTTTGGGTTGGCATCACAACTCCTTACCAATAACTCACCTAGCTTTAGAGCGAGCCTTTTCCCACGGATCTCCTATCTACCCAACTCTGTTCTTAGTACGTTTGACAGTGGATTCCTCCAGTACAATCCCTGCACATCCTGGCATTTGCTTCTCAAGACCTGGAAGAACGCAATAGCTCTTTGGTAGTTGCTTCCCTCAGAACTATGATGTTTTTGGAGCTCACAGTCTATGAATTTGAAGTTCAAGGGCAGAAATGCATTTTCTCTCCCTTCAATAAAGGAAACAGCTAAGAAGTGAATCTAGACTGCAGAGTTTAAAATGAGGACTTAAAAAAAAAACACGCTGTTGAGCTGACATGCCACTGATATTAGTTTATTTTCTTTGTATTTTCCTTCCCCCTTTAAATACCACGGACAATTTGATTCTCTTTTTAAGTTTTATTTTTCCATTGCCTAGCAACTGCACATTTTCACCAGATGTGACTTGAAATCACGTGGGGGAGAAGTTTTCTTCATCTTTAAAAAAGTTGATAAAATGAGAAGGAAGATCCGAGGAGAATGCAACAGAAGTTAAGTAAGAAGTAAGGCATCTATTAAAAAAAATAAAAATCAAAGATTTGATTAAATGGATAGAGAGAGAAATATTCTACTTTAAACTACATAATGCATTAATTATTAGCTACCCAATATGGACAGAGAGTGGGTGGAGGTCCCTAATTAAAACAAGCTTGGAAGGGGGAGTGGCATCCACTTCCATAATAGCTTGCCTCCAGAAACCCTATAAACCTGGAGAAAGGATGAAAGGCACCCAAGCATGGAGAACTCTCCTTGATAGGGTTGTTGTGAGTAGCCTGCCTGCAACTCAACAGCACTTAACAACAACAACAAACTATATAAACATGCAGATGCAAACACTAATTCTTACTGATTGCTTCTGCTGATAGATTTAATGTCACATTTGCCACAATCTGAATCCACAAGATTTTTTTTTAGATCTTCCTTTCCCTTTAACATTTGGCTGTCCAGAAGGAGGGACAACAAACAACAAAGACATGGCCTTTTGTCCTCAAGAAACTTGCTGTCAACTTGTGAGGATCTGTTTCAACATCATGAATCAAAGATCATAGAAGTCAGAACTGGAAGAGAGCTGAAATTCATCAAGTCCAATCATTCGTCCCCAAGTCCTTTCAAGACAATGCCTGGACACACCCCATGAGTGAGAATCATTGACTCTTTAAGCAATTTGTTCCATCCACAGATATTCTTGACTTTTCAAAATTCGTCTTTACCATGAAGTGACACCATTCAGTCTTAGTTCTGCAACTGATGATAATTGTTGAAATTAACATCTTATAAATAGTCCAGAGGGAAAAGGGCTTTTTAAAAATTAAAAAGAGTCCCAATATGAAAATATCAAACTAATGGATATAATATTAACCTTGTGCTGAGAAAGCTGTGGTGGTGTTGATAGATAGCTGTACTGTTAGTCGAAAGGCAACCTCTCTCTGATGGTTCGAATTCACTAGTCATTCTGTAGTAGAAAGAGAAGTAATCTCCTTTTCTGAAATTTACAGTCTCCAGAAATCTGCTGGAAGATCAGCTCTGAGTTGATTCTGACTCAACAGCAATGACTGACTGAATGTCAGACGAAGGAGCACTTAGGCCTTGTTGTTGTGTTATTGTGTACCGTAGAGTTGGAACCAACCTATAGCTGATCTTGCAGTGAGTTTTCAGAGGCAGTTAATTGCCTTTCTCCTGTGGAGCAGCTGGTGGACTTGAACTGCATGCCTCCAAGACTGCAGCACAGCTTCTTGGTACCAAGCCACCAGAGCTCCCTAGAGACTCAGACTAAGAGGCACTTTGATGAAGTTTGTAGGAAGGTGCACTGTTACCTCAAAGGTGGAGCCTCTCTGGGGAGAGGATTAGAACCTACCAGCAGCTTCACTGGAGAAAAATGAGCCATCTCCTCCTGTGCAGTTTACAGTCTCTGAAAACTCAATGAAGGGCGAGTTTTGAGTCTTCTCATATTAGTGTCTGCTCATTGTCACCAGGAAGCACTGGTGGCTGAGTGGCAAGAAGCTGTGCTGTATGTAATCCTGAAGGCACATAGTTTGAATCCACCAGATGCTCTGATGGAAAAGGATGGGCAATATTCTCCCACATGATTAAACTGCCTCTGAAAATCTGCTGGATGGTCAGCTGTGGATCAGTTCAGACTTGACTGTACACAACAACATTGTCAATGTACATTAACATTTTTAAATTATCTTCAAGCTAAAGCCCTTTAGTGGCCCTTCCCCTGTAGTCTATGGGTAGAAGTTATCTCCCCTAAACCACATGTAAATAGTGCCAACTATCTCTGGAATATTGGTAAGACCAGATCAATTTGTCTAGGGCATTGCAACCCACTGATACTCCTCAAGGACAAAAGAAGATAGTGTAAGACGTCTTCTCGTTCAGTCCTACCCTTCCCCTGTATGAGCTCTGGCAGCTCCTAAACAAAGACAGATCTAGGAAGCTCTTTTGCCCTGCCTCCTGTATACGGACATGTGATAAAACTTCTGCACCTCTAAAGAAAGGGCTGGGAGTTTACTTCCACCAGTTACCTATAAAGCACAGTTATTATACTCTCACATGCATGAAGGTCTTAGGATTTGGAATCCACTGGAGAATAATTCACTTACTCTCTCATTGCCTGTCAAGTCAGAACAACTTACAGCTGACCCTCCAGCAGATTTTTCCAGGGGCTGTGAATAACATGGAAGATGCCTCTCCCACAGAGCTGTTGGGGGATTCGAACCACTTGCCTTGGGATTGGCAGCACAATGCCCTACCTGCTATGCTGCCAAACCCTATTCACTAAGCCTTTATTCTGTTTCAAGTGTTGTTTTAAGTGTTCTACAAGAATTAATTTATTCACGTCAACCCTTTGTTTGCTATTTATGTAATTTCGATTTCATAAATAGTAAACCTCAGGGGAAAAGAGTTTCAGAATCTTTCCCAAGGTCTGCAGTATTGATTTTGGTTAATAGTAACTCCTATAACAAAGTAGAACTGACCCATAGGGAATCCTAGGGTATAATCTTTACAGAAGCAGATTGTCAAATTTTTCTCCCTCAGAGTGACTGAGTGGGCTCAAACTGTCAACCTTTTGGTTAACAACGGAACCCTTAGCCATTAAGGCACTAGGACTATAAATCTGGCAAATATAGTTGCTAGATCTTGAACCTGTGACCTTGGGTTTCAAAGTGAAGTTTTCATTAGGTTGTTGGCATTGAAAGACTCTACTGCAAGACTTAACCAGGACTGGGGAATCTGCTCTCAGGCTCACTTACTCACATGGCTGGCAGTACGCTACAGGTCTTCATTTCCTGCCTCTTTTCTACAGGCATTTATTCTTTGTCATAAAAGTGATCTCCTCCCACCCCCCACCCCAGGAGCATATGGTGGCCTAGTGGTAAGAAGGTGCAAAGCTACACTGCAATCTCAAATGCACGCAGCTCAAATCCATAAAGTGCTCTGTGGAGAAGGATGGGTAATCTCTTGTGCTGTTTACAGCCTCTGAAAACCCACTGGAGGATCAACTATGAGTTGGTTCTGACTCAACAGCACATGACAACAACAAGCAACTACTCTTTTCTTAAGGTTTTAGGTATAGATTGCTGACTTGAAAAGATGTAATTCCTTTAGGTAAACCATTCCAAGCCTAGTGAAATACTATCTCAATGTAGCTTCTTTAATTTAAATACTAGAATAGGGACATTTGTCATGATGCTTGAGGGTTTTCTAGATGCACTACTATTAAAAAAGGATGGAATTTGTGCTTTTACTTAGTAGTAAGAATCTCACTATAATTTATTACCGTAGATTAATATTTATTTTTAATTTTTTTCTAATTAGGAAAATAATAACTTGCAACACTTGAAATTCTTCAAAACCTAAATATTCTTTCCTTAGAATTTAATGTGACAATATGAGTATATAAGTTAATATGAATGAAAGATACTTTCAGTAATTGAAAAATTATTGTGGGCTTCTCTGAATTGTAGTTTCTTTTTGTTTCAGCAAGAAGTTATGAGAAGGAGTCTATGAAGGGTAGCAGGGAAGTTTTTAGGGTTTCTAAATTTTACACAAAGATAACCTACTTAAAGACTCTGGTAGCACAATGCATCAAGTGTTGTGATGCTAACTGAAAGGTCAGTGGTTCAAATCCACCAGCTACTCTGATGGATGAAGAGGGGCTGTCTCTTCCCACAACTGACAGCCTTAGAAATCTGATGGAGGACACTATAAGTCAGAATTACTCAAAGACAGTGAGTTATTATTTGTTTAGGAGGCATAATAGAACAATGTTAATGGTTCTGCTGACGATGTTCTGCTAACAAAAAGGCTGACAGTTCAAAGTCACCCAATAACTCTCTAGGAGAAAGACTGAGTGGTCTGCTTCTGTAAAACTTACAGGCAAGAAAACAAGATGAGGCAGTTCTACTATGTCCCATAAGGGTGCGACGAATGAATCCCCTCAGTGGCACCCAACAGCATTGTTTGTTTATGGCGGGAACAAGCAGAGTAGCACTGTGCTGTTGGTTCCACACGTTACAGTGCATGTGAAATTGGCTTAAAGAGCCCATGCAACTCGCCATTACAAACACAAGTTCTTCACCTTAGGAAAAAGAAAGTTAAAAGAAGAGGACCATCATCAAACTGGTATTTCTTAAGATTACTTAAGAGAAAATTGATCCTGATAGAGGAGCTCTAACAAGAACTGTAGTTTGAAATCAAAACAAAACAAAAACTTCAGCTATTTCTAGAGCAATTCTAAATGATGCAACGTTTTTGTTTCTTCCTGTTAAAAAGTCCTGAAAGTCCCCTTTTGAATATAGAAGGCTATAGAATTGTAGGGCTTCCCACTTCCTGTGCCATCCCTATGTAGTTGATATACCATCTCTATTTCAGTGAAGTGTGCAAAAATCTGACAAAAGAATACAAAATGTTTCTAATAATTTTATTTTATGCTTTCCACACACACTATGAAAGTGTGAGTAAAGGGAATTTTCTCCAGAAAGCTTTGAATGAGCTTTTCATTTGACATAATGCCTTCAATCCTTTCAGCTGAGTACTTTTAAAAGGTTGGATTATAACAGCAGAGTATATTTTTATGAATCAAGTGACATAATTGAACAATCTTAGCTGGAGAGTTATTTAGGGAAGTTTCTATAGGTTCAGAATCTCTATTTCTCACACACTAGGATTTAATTTTATATCTAACTTTGTTTTTGAAAAACCAGGGATCGGATGCAGCTGGGCACTGAGTAAGTCCAGTGGCACAGTTTAAAAATGTTATCGTTGACAGGCTAGCATGTCTCTGTGAATTTTTGGGTATTAACAGGAATTGAGGATGAGATCAGATATTTTATTTGGCAAGTTGTGGTTCAATCTATTTGCTCTTCAGAAAATCCCACTGGTGCAAAGGCGACAGAACCGGGTGCTAAACAGGGATTCCATTTACTCAGCTGGTCTTGGTGTTATGGCAAACCACTGGAGCATTAAACAGAGAGATAGGAAAATACAGGTTCTTTTAAAACTGTCCTTAAAGTCAAAGCTTATTTGAACAATTGCATTAGTTGAAATAGGATAAATGTATAACTGAAAGAATTAAAAATAGTTTAATTAATGCATAGATGGCATGTGGTCTCACATATAATGAAATAATTATGCACCAAAAAAGAAAAATAATTTCGAGAGACGATTGAGCAGGACATTATTCTATCATTTACTTTGAGAATTATTCTTCCTCTAGGTTTACTTTAAGGCTAAAATGTTGTTTTAAGGGTAAAAACAACGTGATTATAATCAATATAACATTTCAAACCATAGTGAAAAGCCCTCAAAGGTCAAAGTTACAAAGGCAGAAGTTAAATTTTGTCCCCGGGGACAGCATTTATATTCTCAACAACACTTCCAGTTGATCGCTGGTGCTTTGCAGAAGAGACCTAATCAGTGTTTTCTATTAATGTTTTCATTTTCAAGGGCTTTAAAATCAGTCACTGTGTTAACCAATTCTCATGGAACACCACTGGGGCTTAGGGGGAGGCCCTTGACAAAGCTTTCCCGCTGTGCGGCCAGCTGTGGCCAGGAGGCTTCTGCAGGCTGCTATGAAGCAGTTTGCTGCTGGAAGAAGTCAGGCACACAGAGTGAATGCTTGTGGACTTGTCTGATGCTTTCAACAGCGGCCTAGCATTTGGCTTTATCGTGGGTGCTTTCTATCTGCTACGAAGCTCTTGTGGTGTCTAGTCTGGAGAGACGTGCACGTTAATCCAAAGACCCCACCTTCTGGTGCTTCAAATCCATGAGCTGCTCCAGGGGAGAATTAAAACCCTCCACTCATGCCATTTTCCACAGTGGAAATCCTTTAAAGAGTCAGTTACGACGGCAATGAGATTCTTCCGTTTGTTGGTTTCTTTTGTCGTATTTGCTGGGCAGTACATGACCAAACAACCCTTACCCTAGAGGTCTCTGAAGAACACATTGAGCTGCACTCTAACATTTTCCCACTCTCCATCTGTTTCCTCTTCTCCTTTAACAAACAAAACCTCAAAAAGCAGCACATGCTGTTCTCTTGCTTAAAACCAACTTTTCCCTTTTAGTTTCCTGCTTGGAGAATTCTTTACCAAGTAAATTATCTTATTTGATAGTGACATTCCTTCCGCAGGATGAGTTCACTTTCTCTCTTATATTCAAGTCATAATTCAATTTTTTTCCTTCAAAATGAAGTTCTGAGAAATTCATGACCAGCTCCCCAACTGTTCCCTTCAGGACTTCTGGTGGTTAGTCCGTTTTGCTGATAACCAAAAGGTCAAGAATCCTCGGCAGTTTGAATCCACAGAAAAAAGATTTATGACCTCAAAAATGAAATGGAGGCTCATTATGGATCAGAATTGACTCCAGGGCAGCAGTGAACAAGTTTTGAAGTGTTCCCGATTAAACTTCAAAATTAACAAAATTCCACATCCTCTGCCCCTCACTTGTATTTATTAAGCATCACACTTCCCAAGAGACACACTAGCAAATCATGCAATTTATTAAAACCCACACTTTTCCTTTAGACTCTTGCCACTGTATCATATATGATAGTATCTCTTTTTCTACATTTTGGTCAAATAAATTTTTACATAAATGAAAAAAGTGAAATCAAGAGAGGAAAGTGATACAGTTGAAAGAGCCCTGGATTGGAAGTTAAGAGAGACACAGCCATCAGTTCTGGTTCAACTTGTTTGGTTTTCGACTTTTACTACCTATACCTATCGTGATTACATATACCTGAACACACACTCACATGATAAAACTTTTAGTATAGGTTATATTTCTATTACTTATTGGCACTCCATCAGTACCCACTCATAACTGACCCTCTGTTGGGTTTCCCAGAATATAAATCACACAGGAAGAGATTGCTGCTGGTGCATTAGAACCTCCAGAGAGATGTAGCCTTTGGTTTAACAGTGAAACACCATACAAAGTTTGCCACCAAAACTCCCTGTCTTACTAAAGGAGTATGTATACTCATACATAGGAGTCCCTGCACAGCACATGGGTAAATACTGGTCAAAGTACAAAAGAACCAAAGTTGAGTCAAGGTACAATTGAGTCAAGGTGCTAATGGATTAAACTTGTAATGATTTCATCTTACTTGGATTCACAATCAGCACCCTTGGCAGCAGTAATCAGGAAATCAAAAGACAAGATGCACTAGAAATATCTGTTATCAAGGACTTCTCCAGAGTGCTAAAGAGCAATGATGTGAGTCTAAAGACTAAGGTACACCTTAGTCTTGGTCTTTTCAATTGCTTGCTATACATCTGAAAGCTGGACAATGACTATGGGTGACAGACAGAGAATTGATGCATTAGAGTTGTGATGCTGGAAAAGAGTATTGGACATACAATGGATTGCCAAGAGAACAAAGAATTCTAATAAAGAGAAAAGTAAAAAAGGTTTCTTGGAGACAAGGCTGGTGAGATGTTATCTTACATATTTTGGGCATGTGGTCAGTCTTTGGAGACCAGTCTTGGAGAAGGACATCAAGTTTGGAAAGGTGGCGGGTCAGTGAAAGAGAGGTAGACACTTGATGAGATGGATTGACACAGTGACTGTAGCAATGGGCTCAAGTGTGTCAGAGATGATGAAGTCAGCTCAGTATAGAGCAAGGTGCAGAGCTGTTGTTAATAGGGTTGCTATGAGTCATACACAGTCAAATTGACAAAAACCAACTGGTCTAAAGGTTGCCAGGCTGAGTCCACTCAGAGATGCCTCAGAAGACAGGCTGAGAAAGCCCATATCCATGAAATCAAGCAGTTCTACTCTGAGCAGATGTTGTCACTTTAAGTCTGAATTGACTCTAGCAATTAACAACCCATATTTTGTATAATCATTTCTTTTCCAGAGCTCTTTCTTTTATTTGCACAGGGTATTGGATTAGATTCCCAGCATCTGTTTGCTGCCAAGTTTTGTGGGGTTTTTTGGTAGATAGCTTGGCAGAGGGGGAAGGGTTCCTTCTCTTAGAGCTACAAGAGAGTGCAATGCCTGGCTCAAGCAGACTGGACTGAGATATGATGGACTTTAGAACTTAGATAGTTCCCAGAGGAACACGGTTCGAATCCACCAGATGCTCTGCCGGGGAAGGAGGCGCAATATCCTCCTGTACCAGTCAGATCTGATTTGACGGTACACGCACACAAAAT
>NW_006399758.1:33459783-33480082 GCF_000299155.1 Elephantulus edwardii | reverse complement strand
TCTCCCCAACCCCAAGGACAGTCCCATTCTACAACAGTGGCATCATGTAATATTTGTCCTTTTGTGACTGGGATATTTCACTCAGCATAATGTTCTAAAAAGTATATTTAATAATCATGCTATCAGGATGTAGGAACCCTGGACAGAAAAGATTCACTTCATAGAATCATCTGATTTTACACGATAACTTCCGCATTTAGCAAATGAGAAAACTGAGGCCCAGGGAATGAAGTTCAAGCTTCCTGCCTGCCTCATGATATTTTGGTTTAACTGCATCAAACAGTCAGTCACTCACCGTTGTGGATTCGCTTCTGAATCATAGCAACCTCCCATTGGGTTGCTCAGGCTCTAAATGGCAGTAGATGAGGCTGCCCATCATTCTGCCGGTCCAGTGAGCTGCACTTGGATTTGAGTTTCAGGTGTCTGGCCTTTGGGTTAGCAATGCACTCACATTTCGATTTTTTTCTCTTAGCAGTGCACTTGGGAGGGACTTCACCACCAGGGCTCCCGTCAAATTATGTAGGCAGATAATCAGCTAGTGATGACCAGGGTGCCCTGCGGGGAGTCTTTAGGTTATTTGTCTAACAGACACCACACAGTGGGGGTTTTCTCTGAACCCATCCTATAGGTAGGCGCCCTGTCCCGCCTCATCTTCATTATTCTGGGATAAACAGGCAGCAGGCAGGAAACCTCCCTTTCCTGGATCTTCAGGCCCTTTTCTGGGGGCGCGCGTGTTGCAGGGATGGGGTGTGGAGCCAGCAGGAAGATCGTCCCAGAGCTGCCTGCGCTGGCCGGAGTTAAGCAGGAGGGTCAAGGCCACGGCAGTGGTCTGGGGCCGGGATCCGCAGCGGTGGCTGAGGCAGCTCAGAGGATGCAGGTGGTCCGCTTCCGAGCCAAGTTCGACCCGCGCGTCCTGGCCAGGTAAAGCCGCTGGTGAGGAGGCGCTGGTCTAAGGGGTGGCCTGGGACTGGGCCACCTCAGGGAGGGCAGAGGATGGAGGCTGATGAAGATGGGCAGCAAGGATAGGAAGGAGATTTATGTGCTCAGTATTTGGGAAGAGTCAAGGCCTTCCATCTCCTACCAAATCCCCACCCCCACCGCCCACTCCTCCCCTACTATGTCAGGGCCTATGAGAAGTGCTGGGTTGGACCAGCCAGGCCAAGCTGTGAAGGATCCTCTTCAAAATTTATGACAAAACTGCACTGAAATAGATGAGAGAGAGAAAACTGTTGAAAAGGTAGATATGACTAGGTATTGTCATGAGTCCAGAACGAAGGCTGCATAGTGGAGTGGGCATGGGGAGGGGGAGGGATTGTTTAACAAAGAAAGAGTTTTTCTTTTACTTTTCAAAGAGAAGAGTGAACTGGGGCGGAGGGGGGCAGGGAGAAAAGTGCAACAATGAATTAATGGAAATCCAAAATCTCTGTAAATTTTTATTAAAATTAATAATAATAATAAAGAGAAAAAAATTAAAAAAAAGAGACTGGGGGAAAAAAAGATCACAATGGAATAGAAAGAGGCCTTTGAGGCCAGCCCACTTGGGATCCACTCTTCTTTCTTGTGTCCTGTAGTGTCCCTTAAAACATTGTTGGACATTTCTCTGTAAATAGGAATCATAGTTGAATTTCCGTCAAAGAACTGTTATGAGGGTGGATAGCTTAATGACTTGGATTGCAAAGTGCACATACAAGTATTCATTTAGATGTTCTGTCACCGATGTGGAGTTGGAACAGACTGATAGCTAACTACCCCCACTTCCCAATTGTGTTTCCAAGGCTGTAAATTACAAAAGAGGAGATGGCCCATCTTTTCTGTGGAGCTGGTGGTTAAAAATTCCAGAGAGGCAGGGCCTTTGGGTTGACAGTGGAATCCTGTGAGCAATCTCTTCCTGGCGATTAACTACCTCTGAAAACCCAGTGGAGGGTCAGCTATGGGTCAGTTCCCACTGATGATCCACAATAACACAACAAGGGAGCTCTAGTCACATAGACCCCAAAGCTGCACACCTCTGGTGGTTCGAATCCACCAGTGGCTCTTGTGGAGGCCTTTATGCGTTATGATTTGCCGTGTAGGAAATCTGAAGGGTTCACTGAATGGCAGTGGGCTTGAGTTTGAGTTTCTAGAATCTTGACTTAGATCACTGTGGCAAATAACTCGCATTTTATCAGATATTTGTTATATGAAGGCCCTTCCCAGTATTGAATAAAACTGGTTTTATTTGAACAAAAGATTGTAGTTCCCCCAAAATGGTAATTTCTCTGATAACTGATGATTAATTCTATGAGCAAATGAGTTTGCCTTGTAGTTTGAGGGCAGAGTGATAAATTAGTGTTTACAAAGTGCTTCAATCCACGTTAGAGGTAATGTAAATCTTGGTTGGTCTGCAGAGCAATGACATTTGAAATGCCTGTGATTATGTTCACAATCACACCAGGGATGCATGTGAATAGAAAAAGCAGAACTGGGGAGGGAAGTGGGAGAAAGGATCTATTTAAGATTACTAAATTGCTATCTGTTTTGATAAGGTAATTGGCCAGAAAATTAAGTGCACTGTCTAGAACAAGGCTGGTGGAGCTGAATGTCATTTTTGTTCAGCAAGCACAGGAATATGGAGAACCGAAAAGCAGGCAGCAGTAAAAATGACAAAAGGATAAGCTTGGAGTGGGGGTAGGGGCAGACTATTTAAAACACACATGGATATTTACTTTGGAAAATTTGCTATGGAGTATGTGACTTAAAAGGCTACTTTTCTCTTTTCTGGTTACTGTAGATTTTTCTTTCATTCCTTGACAACTGTATTGTGTGTTGCCAAATAATTTCTGACACAATAGGACCGTATAGGACAGACTAGAACGGACAGGAATGCTTTCAAGGCTGTAACCGATGTATTTATTTATTTTTGTAACTAGGAAGCTTTATTGACTTTAGCCACATAACAGCTACCGGTGTCAGTAGTTGAGAGCCTCAAGCCTATCTCATAGGGGATTGTTACAAAATCTACTCACAGCCCTAACCTCCATCCCCACCCTAGTCCAGCATCAGTCAGTAAATCCTTTCTACTTGTTGTTGTGTATTGTACAGTCAGAACCGACTCATAGCTGACCCTCTGGCAACCCATAGTTGACCCTCTGGCGAGTTTTCAGAGGCAGTTAATTGCAGTTATTGCTCATCCTTGGCACACAGAGCAGCTGGTGGATTTGAACCACATGCCTTCAAGATTACATCACAGCTTCTTCCCACTAGGACATGAGAGGTCTCAAATCCCACCACCATATCTTCTGAGAGAAAGCATTAATCAGTTTCCATTACAGCTATTCATTAATCGAGGAGGTTCTATTCTGGCTTTGGTGAGTGTTCAGCATCTCATGACCCAGATACATTTTGGAAACCTGGATTTATAGGCATCTCAGTGCTCATTTTTTCTTTCTTATTAACAAGACATCAAACAAATAACCTGGTCACAGGAGCACTTTATGATTCGGTTCATCTCAAATTTTAGCCTACGTTGTAGTATTTACAGGAGCAGATTCTTAGGTTTTTCTGTGGTAGCACAGCTAGTGGGTTCCAATCACCATTCTTTTGGGTACCCATTTCATCACCAGGGTGGCTTGTAACAATTTTACTTGAGAGATGTTTTTTTGTTGATTTTTTTTTAAATTGACATTTTAATAAAAGTTTGTAGAGAACATGAACTTCCATTCATTCATTGTTGTACATTTTCCTTCCTTGTCCACCCCTTCACCCCTTCTCCCCAGTTCGCTTTTCTCTTTGAAAAAAAAAAGTCTTTCATTGTTACACAATCCACCTCCCCCGCCTCCACTTTACTATGCAGCCCTTATTCTGGACTGTTGTCATGTAAATAATACCTATTCATATATTCCTTTTAAGCAGTTCTCTCCTTCAACCATTTCAGTGCAGTGTGCATTATTTATCCCCTCTTTTCTTGAGTCCCTCCCAATCTCGATGTCAGTCCTGCTTTATAACAGTGGCATTATGCAGTATTTGTCCTGTTGTGAATGAGATATTTCACCCAGCATAATGTCCTCCAAGGTTACCCATTTTATATAATATTTCATGAGTTCCTTGTTTATCAATGCGGCATAGTATTCCATTGTGTGAATATACCTCCCCTTCAACTTGAGAGAAGTTTTAATTAGATGAGAATGCCAAATTAAGTTTTAAATAAGATCTAGGTACTAAAGCTGATTCTGCAATTTAAACCATGAATCAGCTAACCTGAGCATCAAATTTTCTTTTATGTGAAATGAGGATTTAAACTTGATCATTCTCTAGTCTGCAGTCTTTGAAATCTTGCCTCATTTCTCTTCTTTCTGTTAGCCTTCATGTGTCAGCTCTGCATATTCTTGACTTATATCTCCTGGTCAAGTTTTGGTTATTGTTTAGAAATTGCAAATGCAGGACGTGAGAGGTGAGGAGGCAACAGTTGAAGTTTGGCTGGAAGGTGGTCCTAATAGTACTCCTCCTAGACTTCTGAAACTTGCATTTATAATAGTACAGCCATGTTTGATATTTTCAGTGCTAATTGGTTAAAGAGCTATGTGTGCACAACAGTATGGGACTGACCTCATAACCAAGTAGCACACAGAAGGTGGTGCTCACATCCAGCCTCCTGACAATGCTCTCTCCTTTGAGAAATTATGATCAGGAACAAAACTCTTTTTTTTTTTCCTTTTCCTCATATGATTTGGTATTTGCTATTGAAGAATGATAAAATCAAGGGTTGGTAAGAAGACTATAGAAGAAGTCCTAAAATTCTTCCAGGAAATTTTGGTGAAATGAATTTAAAGGAGTTGAAATTTAACTCTAACCCTAACCCTGACCCTGAATTCAAATCTCATCTGTTCCAACTTGTATCTGGGTGATCTCTGATGGTTGAATGGTAAGGAGTTTTGCAGCCAACTCAAAGGCATGCAGTTCGAATTCACCAACTACTCTGTGAGAGAAAGACCATCCCCTCCTGTGTGACTTACTGCCCTTCTGAAAACCCACTGGAGGCTCAGCAATGACTTGGTTCTGACTCGACAGTGTTTAACAATGACATAATTCATTTTGTATCCTTCATTTTCTTATGGGAAAAGCAGTAATATTAGTATCACATCCACTAACAAAAACAACACCATCACCACCAGGAAGGACTGCCTTGGTGCTGTGAACAGTTTACACAGTCAGCCATTAACTGAAAAAGGTTGGTGATTCAAATCTAACCTTGGAAAAGAGGCCTGTTAATCTACTTGTGGAAACCATTGAAAACCCTATGGAATAAAGTTCTACTCCGGGATTCATAGAGTTGGAATTGACTTAACATTAACTGTTTACCACATTGAGGTTTTGTAAAGATTAAGATATTTTCATTTATATCAAATGTCCGGCATTTAAATGTTTAATAAATGTTGGCTATTGTTTTGAGCTCTAGTGGTATAGTTCTCAGGAGAAAGACAAGTAATCTTCCATTCATTTTAGAGCCTCTGAAACCCCACAGGTCAGCTGTGCATGATTCAGTTCTGAATAGCAATGAGTTATGATATGGCTGTAGAAACTGTCTATCTACCAACTTAAAAAGAAAACAAAAACAATCTTGCTAAAAGATATGATGAAAGGTGGAGAATCAGAGAAAGAGAAAAAACCCTCAACAAGATTGACACAGTAACTATGACAACGAGCTTGGACATGAACGAGAACTTGAGGATGGTACAGAATAGGGCAAGGCCAAGGTCTGTTGTTCCTGGGGTCACTATGAGTCATAGCTGACTTGATGGCACCCGACAACAACAAGAAGAAACTGCCAACTAATTAATGCTATGTCTTCACTTCCCTACCTGTCCAAAAAAGTATGTGAAGTAGCTTTCAAAAATGCTAAACAGAGTTAAGCAATAATACGTATGGGAGTAATAATAATGACAATAAATTTAAGTGAATGAACTATAGTCTATAAGAATAGAAATCCCAATTCCACCTCCTTGCCATGGAGTGGAAACTACTCATAGCTGATCCTCCAGCAGGTTTTTGAGGCTGTAAATCACCCTGGAGGAGACTACCCATCTTACTTGGTGGTACAGCTAGTGGATTTGAACCACTGCTGGTAGTAAGTAATACAAGTCACCAAAGACTAGCGACACCGGAGTGTTCTAGAACAATAGAAAAGATGATATAAATAAAGCATGGACTGAAATAATTTGAGAACCGTCGTTTTACAGGAATGACACACTTTGCTCTTCTTCCCAGCAGATATGACATCAAGGCCCTTATTGGGAGGGGCAGTTTCAGCAAGGTTGTCAGGGTGGAGCAGAAAGCCACCAAGAAGCCATATGCGATAAAAGTGATGGAAACCAAAGTGAGGGAAGGCAGAGAGGCCAGTGACGCGGAGCTCAGTGTCCTGAGGCGTGTGAGTCACCGCTACATTGTCCAGCTCATGGAGGTGTTCGAGGCCCCGGACTGCGTGTACATGGTGATGGAGCTGGCCACAGGAGGGGAGCTGTTCGACCGGCTCATTGCTCAGAGGTCCTTCACGGAGAAGGATGCCGTCAGAATCCTCCGCATGGTGGCGGATGGGGTGAGATATTTGCACACTTTGCGCATAACGCATAGGGACCTCAAGCCCGAAAACCTGCTATACTATCATCCAGGTGCGGAGTCAAAAATTTTAATCACAGATTTTGGGTTGGCAAACTCTGGCAACAAAAGTGGCGACTGGACCATGAGGACGTTCTGCGGGACGCCGGAGTACATAGCCCCTGAGATTTTGTTGAGAAAACCTTACACCAGTGCCGTGGACATGTGGGCTCTCGGGGTCATCACTTATGTCTTACTCAGTGGATTCCTGCCTTTTGACGATGACAACCATACAAGGCTTTATAGAAAGATTCTTAGCGGCAAGTATTACTATATAGCAGAGGTAAGAAGTCTTCGTGTTCCTGTGTGCTGACGCTGGGCAGAGGATTCATTTTAGAATGGCTGTTGTCTTGTTATGGGGGACTGTCCGGTGCATTGTAGGATGCTGAGTAGCATCCTTGGCCTCTGTCCGTTATTTACCAGTAGTAACCAACGTAAAAAGCCCGTTGTGACTATCAAAATCTCTCCAGATACGGTTAAATGTACCCCTGGGAGGAAAAACCACTTCAGGCTAAGAACGGCTAGTCTGTTAGTAGCTTGCTGAATCAGTAGACAGATGTGTACTCAGAAGCTCAGCATGATGCTTGGGTGTTGGGTGAAAGATTTTTTAATTTAAATCTGGTTGATCCCAGCCTCTTTTTGGTACATAGTGTTTCCTCAGTGAAATGGTCAATCTCACAGGTTGGGTGAAAAGACTTACCTGATGTTTGGATTTGGGACTCCCAGAGTTCATGAATATGTTGACATTCGCTTCTTTGGGAAGGGAAGGAAAACTGTCAATGTTTGTGGGACAGATGCTTCCAAAATGAGAAGTTCTTTTTGTGACAGTGATCATATTTAATTTAACTGCTGCTTTTGGTTACTTTCCCCTCATAATAGAAAAAAGATTGGTAGACTTGATTGTTGTTTTTCTTAGGTGCCATTGATTCAAGTCCGACCCATAGCGACCCTATGAGCAACAGATCTGAACTTGGACCTGTCCTGGGCCATTCTCACACTTCCTGACACATTAGAGTCCATTGTGGCAGTTTCTGTGCCAATCCACCAGGTTGAGAGTCTTCCTCTCCTTCGCCAACCCTCAACCCTTCCCAGTATCATGTCCCTCTCCAAGGAATAGCCCCTCCTAGCAACATGCCCAAAGTATGTGAGGCGAAGCCTCTTCACCTTTCCTCCAAATAGCACTCTGGCTGCACTTTCTCCAAGACATATTTGTTTGTTCTTTTGACCATCCATGGGATGTTCAGCCCTCTTCTCCAACACCACTGCTCAAAGGCATCAATTCTTCTGCCATCTTTATTTATTGTCCAGCTCTCAGATGTATAGCAAGTCATCAGAAAGACCATGGCCTGAACTAGACACATCTTAGTCCTCAAACTGATATCATTATACCAAAATAATTTGGAGAGACCCCTAAATGCAGACTTTTCCAGTGCAATACGTCTCATGATTTCCTGACTGCTAGTACTAAGGATACCACATAACACCTACTTAAAATATAGTGCCTATAAACCAAGAACTTCAGGATTGAAATAAAAAGCTAAACAGCAAATTTGAAAAGGATTATTTTCTATATTCTGACAGATTTGCTACATTATTGAACATGAATATACTTCACAAATGCACCCACATTGTTAAATGACAACTAGTCATTAGTGACCAAAGAAATGCAAATGGAAACAATTTCCATATAAAG
Organism: Elephantulus edwardii; assembly: GCF_000299155.1. Lineage (NCBI taxonomy): Eukaryota > Metazoa > Chordata > Mammalia > Macroscelidea > Macroscelididae > Elephantulus > Elephantulus edwardii. Next base: position 33,471,759 of record NW_006399758.1, on the reverse strand, counting down.
TTAGGATTAAAAGCAAACCCCACAAAAAAAACAAAAACCAGTCCCAATTTAATTGTACTTTACATCTATATGATAGAATACTTTATTGATCCCAAGCTATGCATATTTAAAATGTTTAAGGACACCAAAAAATGTTTACATTATGTTGCTAGGTGAGGGGGAAACCCAATTATACATACTTTATCACAAATGCGGGAAATCTATGTATCGAAGAAAAGACTTGGATGAAACAGGAAAAACACGTAAATTTATTTATTTCCTGGTTTGGATATTATGGATTAGTTAGGTTCTCTTTATGTTTTTAAACTCTTTCTACTTCTTTTGTAGTTTCCTTGTGTTTATGAAGAATTGATATTTTCATTTTTATTATCTACTTCTGCACAACACACCACTCTTAATCTCAGTGACTTAAAACAACCATCATTTTATTGTTGTTGTTGTTGTTGATTGTCTTTGAGTTGAGCATGACTCATAGCGACCCTATGAGCAAAAGTCCTGAACCTGTTCTACAACTATCAAGTTTTATCAAAGTCCGTAGAGTTTCCTGAGGCATGTGGGGTGATTCTCCAGTCCATTGAATTGTTGACTAGGGCTACAGTCATCTGGGGGTCTTACTGGATGGCCCAAAATATCCAAGACAACCCTTTCAAATGTCTGATACATTGTCAGGAACAGCTATAAAGCTAAGTTCAACAGTTCCCTGGTCTTTCTTGGTCTTTCTGTCTCATGTCTTTGTTATTGCTATTGCCATGTGCCATTGAGTTAGAATCACCTCACAGCTGACTCATAGTGGGCTTTCAGGGGTTTTAAGTCACAAAGGAGGAGATTGTCCACCTTTCTTCTGTGGAGTGACTGGTGGATTCAAACCACTTGTCTTTGGGTTGGCAGTGCAACTCCTTACCCACTGGGCCACCAACACTCCTTTACTATGCCTTAGAACCTCTTTTCCTTCATGTGTATTTCCATGTATTGGTTTTTTTTTTTTTTTTCAGCAGGGAGGTCAGACTTCTAATATGACTATATAAGGTTTCAAAAACTGAGTGCTCTAAGAGTGAGAAAGAGGACACTTCTGTTCTCGCTCATTGCTGGACTTGGTAAGGGCTCAGCATCATTTTTGCCTACTTCAAGTGGTTACTCTGCTTCCAGGTCAGTCCAGACACAATGCGTACAAGGGGCTACACAAGAAAGTAACTACTATGGGTGTGGGGCACTGGGGTCATCTTTGGATGAGCTATTGAAATGGCTTGTTATTTGAAGCATCAGCTATATATGAAATATTTTTATAAGGAGAGAAGCATTGGATCAGATAAAATATTATGACTAATTATGGCTCACCAGTGGATATGTAGAGAGCTCTGGTGGCATAGTCTGTAGGGTGTTATGGTGCTAACCAAAAAACCCATCTCTGGTGATTCTACCAGCTGCTTGTGGAAAGAAAGCTGGAGGGTTGTAATGAATTGGGATCAATTCTATGACAGTAAGTTGAGTAGACATGCTATCACCTTCTGTACTTTTTTTGTCTCTTAAGTAGATTTTATATATATATATATATTAGCAGTTTTTTATTTATATGGAAATTGTACAGAACACATCCCGAGACTCCAAGCACCTACCTGTCCTTGCACACTGTTTTTCCTATAATTAATTTCGAGAACTTCTGTGGTTCATTTGTTAAAATCGATGAATCAATATTGATGCATTATTATTAACTGAAGTCTCTAACTTCCATCAGGCTTTACTCTTTGGGTTGTACTGTTCTCTAGGTTTTGACAAATATATGATGTCTTGTGTTCATTGTTATAATAACATACAGAATAGTTTCTCTGCTCTAAAATGCTCAGTGCTTTACTAATAAATGTCTCTTCCTTCTCCCATAGAAATCCTGACAATCACTGACCTCACAGTTATATTTTTAAGGTGAAGAAATGATACATAATATGTTGTTTGTTGTTATGTTGCTTGTAATTCATAGTGACCCTATATACAATGGTTCTGAACCCTGCTCTATCCTGAACCCACCTTACTGTCTCTGACACACCTACCTCCATTACCCCTGTCACTGAATCAATCCATCTCAATAAGGGTCTTCCTCTCTTGCACTCTCCCTCCACCCTCCCACATATGATGTCCCTCTCCAAGGACTGGTCCCTTCTTGCAACATGTCCAAAGTATGTCAGACAAAGTTTCAGAATCCTTGCCTCCAAGGAGCACTCTGGTTTCATTCTGTCTAGGACAAACCTATTTGTTCTAGCAGTCCATGGTATATTCAATACTCTTCTCTGGTAACACAGTTCAAAAGCATCAATTCTCCATCTGTAATCCCTAGTCATTGTTCAGTTTTCTGATACATAGTAAGTAATTGAGAAGACTATAGCCTGGATCAGGTCTCTGGAGAGATCCCTGACAGCAAATTTTCCCAAGGCAATTTGTCTTTTGATTTCCTGGCTGCTGGTACTAAGAGTGTTAATTGTGAAGCCAAGTGAACTAAAGCTGTTAACAATCTCAGTTTCTTCACCATCTATCATGATGTTGCCAATTGGCCCAGTGGTGAGAATCTTTGTTTTTTGTAATATTGAGCTTCAATCCATATTGAAGGCTGCAGTCCTTGAACTTCTGCAGCAAGCACTTCAGGTCCTCCTCAATTTTAGCAAGCAGGGTTGTGTCATCTGCATAATGCAGGTTTTTGATGAGTCTTTCTCCAATCCTGATGCCACATTCCTCCTAATAGAGCCCAGCCTCTCGGATGATCTATCTGTTCCACATATAGATTGAAAAGGTATGGAGATAGGATGCATCCCTGGCATACTCCCTTCCCAAATATATTCTATTTGAGAGCCCTTATTATGGATTGAATTGCCCTCCCAAATACTTTAGAACCTAACCTCTGTCCTTATGGTTTTAATCACATTAGGAAATGAGTTGACTTTATTAGTTTGAGGCAGGATTACTATAAAGTGTATACTAGCCTGCTCTCTTTTCGGATATGAATGAGATTACTTAAGCAAGATAGTAAATATAATTAAGCAAGATAATAAACAGATGCAGTAAAATAGATGCCAATATACATGGAGATCTCCAAAGGACCAAGGGTTAGAAACTAAAGAATACAGAATTTTCCTCGAGATTCCGACAGAAAGAAAACCTCCCTACAGAACACGCTCTGAATCCCAACTTCTAACCTCCTAACAAATCTGACTTGTAATAAATGCAGCCAGAATGCTCCTTAGAGACAAGGATGGTGAAACCTCGTCTCACTTTATTCTGGAATTTTATCAAGAAGCTAGATCCCTGGAAAAGGACATCATACTTGGAAAAGTATAGAAGAAAACCCTTTATTTAATAGATTGACATGGTGAGTTAACATGAACTTAACTGCATTGGAAATAGTGAGAGGGGTGCAAGAACAATCTGTTCTATCAATCTGTTGTATATAGACTCACTAAGAGTTGACTTGAAGGTACCTAACAACAACAATGAAATATGAGAAAATAAATTTGTTTGACAAAACCATCTAAATGTGCTATTTCTCGATTGTTGTTGTTATCTTCATCGTTGTTATGTGCCGTCAAGTCGCTTGTGACTTATAGAGACCCTATGTACAGCAGCCCTAAATTCTGCTCTGTCCCGTGCCAATTGCACTGTCTCCAATACACCCATCCTGATTATCCCAGTCACTGAATTAATCCACCTCATAGGGGGCCTTCCCCTTCTGCGCTGTCCCTCCACCCTACCAAGCATGATGTCCCTCTCCAAGGACCTGTCCTTCCTTGCAACATGTCTGAAGTATGTTAGACGGAGCCTCAGAATCCTTGCCTCCAAGGAGCAGCTGGGTTTGACCCTTTCCAGGATGAATCTGTTTGTTTTCCTAGCAGTCCATGGTACCCTCAATACTCTTCTCCAGCACCATCGTACTAAATAACCAAGACAGTTCTTAGGCTGTAACTAAATTCTCAATTATGGAACATTTGAGAAATCACTTCTTTTGTATAGAATTCAGGTGCAGAAAGTAAGCTAAACAGAAATAGAACTTTCAGAAATCTGAAGGTCATATTATATATGCTGTTGCTACATGTTGTTATTTAGAACTGACTCATAGCTGGCCCTCCAATGGATTTTCAGATGCTATAAATCACACAGAAGGCTGGCAACTTAACTCTTCACTCCTAGGCCACCAGAGAAAATAATACCTATTTGTTTATAAGAATAACATATTTTACTTATCATTTCCATATTGTTTGTAACATAAGTTTATTGATACTTTCTCATAGTACTATTTGGAAGCAGAAGTGGCATCTACTTCCTCAACAACTTGCCTCCGGAAACTCTATGAACTTTGATAAATTTCCATAGTTATAGAAAGGCTTCAGGCCCTTTGTTGTAGGGTCACTATGAGTCATGCTCAGCTTGAAGACAATCAACAAAACAATATAATACTAACAAATTTTATATGATTATGATCTTTTTTCCCCCAACAACAACTCGTATCTCCACTAATTTCTATAAATTGTTAATCCATTTTTTACTATATTCCTTTACTAATCAAATTGCTTAATAGGGGAAATCAGAAAAAGTCTCTTTTATTCTCTATCAAGACAAGAATTCAGTGATGAATATTCCAATCATGCCTGCCAAGTCATAATTGATGCAATTTGGTTTCCACTTCAATGGACTAGTACTTAAATACTTATGCTCACAAAACCGGTAATGATTATTAGAGTCAGAATCAGGCTAAAAGTCAGACAGAAATAAGGAGATTCTGGGCAAAAGGAGAGTTAGTGTGGATACTTGTGAGACAGAAGCACTTGAAGCTCATGCTGGGAGTCAAAGAAGGGACAAGGGAAGTCGTTGGGATCAGTCAGAACCAGGGATCTTGTCCTTGGTGCCTCCAGAGGCTGACACGCACAGTAATGGCTGCCCCTAAAGCAGGCTGGTTAGTTCAGGCACATGAGTGACATCAAAAGCAATGGATTGGAACTACTCCTCCTACCCCCATCATCGCATTGTTCCAGACCCAAGCCTGGAAACACGTTAAACTGCTGAGCCAGTCAGTTTTGTTTTTTCCTTTTAAATTTTTTAAATTGTGATTTTAATGAAAGTTTACAGAAAAGTTGGATTTGCATTCATACATGTTGCACATTTCCCTCCCTCCCTACCCCCAGTTCACTTAAAAAAAAATAATTCATTCATTGTTGCATAATTTCCTCCCCTCCCCACCTGTCCCCTGTCCACTTTGTTATGCACCTCCTTTTCTGGACTATTGTCATCTCAGCTTTATTAATCCAAGTTGTGTCTGGGAAGCGTCTTTCTCTATCTCTCTACCTCTGCAGAGTTGACCTGTCTCACCTTATGGATATATCTTTTCTAATGAAACCATCTCTTCTTCCACCTTCATCCTGTCCCTTGCATTTCCTCTCAGCCATCTGCTCTAACAAAGGCTTGGCTTATGCCAACTTTAAGAGTTTAGTTTCAAGCAGGACACAGCTAGGCCCAGTCCAGGATATTTGTCAATGACTGATTTTTCTGGTGTTTCCCATCTCGTCCAATTCTTTGCCCAGTCCAGGGGTACTGAACCAAGGCATTTACCACACAATGATCAGCAAATTTTTAAAATATGTATTTGTACTTTATTGTGTTTTTGACGAAAATTTACAGAAAATATTATGTTCCCATTTCATAATTCATAAGCAGTTCAGTTTACAGACTAAGGTGAGCCTGGTCCAAGACATGTTATTTTCAATTGCTTCCAATGCATCTGAAAGTTGAACAATAAGTAAGGAAGACCGAGGAAGAATCAATGATGTGGAATTGTGATGTTGGTAAAGATAATGAAATATGTCATGAACTTGCAAAAGAACAAACAAACTCTCTTGGAGGAAACACAACCAGAATAATCCATAGAGGCAAGGTTGGTGAAGCTACGTCTCACTTACTTTGGGTACATTCTTGGGAGGAACATTCCTTGGAGAAAGACAGCATGCTGGGAAAGGTGGAGGGTCAATGGGATGGATTGATACAGTTGCTATCACAATGGATTTGAGCATGACAGAGATTGTAAGGATGGTGTAGGGTAGGTCAAGGTTCACATCTGTTCTTCACAGGGTTACTGTGAGTCATAGTTGACTTGATGGCACCTAACAATACAATAGCAAGCAGTTCAGTGACATTTAGTGACAATCCCTAGTTCAGTGACATTGGTTATGTTAATATTCTCAATAATTCTATTCTGGATGTTCCTTTTCCAGTAATTGGATATTCTTGTCCCCTTACCTGTCCACTTTTGCTTTAGAGTCATAATTGACTGGTTTCATACAGATTATTTTTAAATGTGCACAGTTTTTGCTGGTAACATTCTTCATTTTAAGAGCCAATCAGTTATTTAGCTAAAAGGTGACTTTGAGGGATATTTTCAGGTCAAAGTTGATACATGATCTCACCATAAAAGATAGTCTTTACAAGACATCTAGTTTGAACTGGCCCAGTACATCTAGACTTTCTAAGAATTTCTGTTCCCTTCAGCTGGACACATTGTTGTTGTTGTTGTTATGTGCCGTCGAGTTGCTTGCGACTCATAGCGACCCTGTGTACAACAGCCCTAAACTCTGCTCTGTCCTGTGCCAATTGCACTGTCTCTGACACTCCCATCCTGATTATCCCAGTCACTGAATCAATCCACCTCAGAAAGGGCCTTCCCCTCCTGCGCTGTCCCTCCACCCTCCCAAGCATGAGGTCCTTCTCCAAGGACCGGTCCTTCCTCAATCCTTGCCTCCAAGGAGCCACCTGGTTTAACCCTTTCCAGGACAAAACTGTTTGTTTTCCTAGCAGTCCATGGTATTCTCAATATTCTTCTCCAGCACCACAGCTCAAAGGCATCAATTCTCCTTCTATCCTCCTTGGTCATTGTCCAACTCTCTGATGCATAACAAGTGATTGCGAAGACCATGGCCTGTATCAAACGCACCTTAGTCTCCAGAGAGACACCATTGCTCTTTAGTACTTTGGAGATGTCCCTAACAGCAGACTTTCCCATGGCAATGCGCCTTTTAATCTCCTGTCTACTGGTGCCAAGAGTGTTGACTGTGGAGCCAAGCAAACTAAAGCTGTGTACAATCTCAATCTCTTCACCATCCATCCTGATGCTGCCAATTGGTCCAGTGGTGAGAATCTTTGTCTTCTTGACATTGATCCTCAATCCATATTGTCCTTCACCCTCTGCAGCAGGCGCTTCAGGTCCTCTTCATTTTCAGCAAGCAGGGTTGTGTCATCTGCATAACAGAGACTGTTGATAAATTGTCCACCAATCTTGACCCCACATTTCTCCTCATAGAGTCCAGCCTCCTAGATAATCTGTTCTGCATATAGGTTGAAAAGATATGGAGATAGGATGCATCCCTGGCGTACACCCTTCCCGATTTTGAACCATGCAGTGTTTGTACCCTTGCTCTGTTCTGATGACTGCCTCCTGGTCCAAGTATAGGTTTCGCATTAGCACGATCAAGTGTTCTGGGATTCCCATTTTTCTCAGAGTCAGTCACAGTTTGTTATGATCCACACAGTCAAATGTCTTTGCATAGTCAATGAAACACAGATAGACATTCCTCTGGTATTCCCTGCTTTCAGCTAAGATCCATCTAACATCAGCTACAATATCCCTAGTACTAAGACCCCTTCTAAACCCAGCCTGGACTTCTGGTAGTTCTCTGCTGATGTGCTGTTCCAGTCGTTTTTGGACACATAGGTGTGCTTTAATTGTCTCAGCCTATCTCACTAGCCGCTTCTTCTCATCTTGCCTTCATGCTCTTAAGTAAGAACTAACACATAGGTGACGCCTCCGTCTGGCCTCAGAAGGTGTAAGTCACAAGAGGAGATCGCCTTTCTCAGGAGCACTGGTGGATTCAAACTGCCTGCCTTTAGAATGGCAGCACAAATCCCTATCATCAGGTCACTAGAGCTCCCCACTAGCTGCTAGTGGATGTAAGTTACTAATGGATCTAAACTACACACTTTAGAGGAAGATTGCCCTTTGAAGAAACTCAGACTCTCTCTTATTGGCATCATAAAAGGAAGGGCTATTTTATGGGTTAGCTGCCCAAAGATTTGTGGTGAGGTGCCATTGAGTCAGTTACAACCAATAACAGTGAATAACAGATCCAAACCGTGTCCTGTCCTGCACCATCCTCAGGGTCTTCGCCAAGTTCAAGTCCATTGTTTCAGTCTCTGTGTCAGCCCATCCATGGAGGGTTGCTTTCTGCTTTGCCAAGCCAGATGTCCTTCTCCAGGGACTAGCCCCTTCTGACAACATACCCCAAGGATGAGAGATGAAGTTTCACCAAGACTGCCTCTAAAGGGCACTTTGGTTTCACTTACCCAAGATAGATTTGTTCTTTTGGTTTGTTGTAGTTGTTGGTGTGTAGTGTCAAGTCAGAATCAAACCCTAGCTGCCCCTCAGTGGGCTTTCACAGGCAGTTCAATCACATGGGAGGAGATTGCCCATCTTTCTATCTCAGAACAGCTGGTAAATTTGAAATGCATGCCTTCTGGATTGCAACACAGCTCCTTACCACTAGGCCACCAGAGACCTTCATGATAGAGTCAATATTCTCTGCCAACACTAAATTCAAAGGGATCAATTCTTCTTTGATCTTCCTTATTCACTGTTCACCTTTCAGATGCTTAAGAAACAGTTGACAGTATCAGTTGCTGGACGCAGGAAGATAAAAATAAAAGAGGTGGCCTGACATTTCCTTCTGGTTAATAATATGTTTAGAGACAATCTTCCTTCTCTATTGAGGTGGTGTGGAGACTTCCATTTTCTTATGAGCACAATGAAATTGACTCTAAGAAACTCTCCAGTTGTTCTTGATGCCTCAGGAATTCCAACTACTGTATTGCTCTAGCTCCTTCCTGCAAATTATAACTTGAGTTTGGATAATGAGCTTCAGCTACAGAACTTTTTCCAGAACACCAGTTGCCTTATTTTCTCTAACTGCTTTCTAAATGGATTTGTAGTCATCGTAATGAGCTCTCCATAAACCTCACTGCACATACTTAATATTTTTTTCCAGAAAGAACAAGTTGCTTGCCCTGTACTGCTTCTGTGAAGACATCTAATTTCACCTTTATTTAAATAGTCTTGAGCCCTGACGAAATGAGCCTGGATCCAGGGACAAAGAGACGTTTAGCCAGAACCAGAGTATGACAGTGTACCAGCTATCAACATGCTGTGTCTAGACTGAGCCACCTTTTATTTTTCACATGTTTAAAATTCTCTAATGTGCTCATTTTTTCTGCATGACTTTTTAATTTTGGGATAAGAAGTTTTCTATTATAATACTGTTTCATATTTCTGATGCAAATTTATGCAGCAAAATAGATTCCTATTGAACAGTTTCTATGCATATTATTTTTACTGATGAAACTCCTAGAATATATAGCCTTCAGTATGAATTCTACCTCAACAGAAAGGAAATAAAAATCCTCACAACTAGACCAATGGACAACATCATATTATATGGAGAAAAAAACTGAAGTTGTCAAGGATTCAATTTTACTTAGATCCACAATCAATAGTCATGTAAGCAGCAGTCAGGACCTCAAAGGCCACACTGCAGTGACCAGGAGTGCTGCCAAGGATTTCTTTAAAATGACAAAGAGAAAGATGCCAGCTTCAAGACGAAGATCCATCTCACACAAGCCATGCTATTTTCAATCACCGCATATGCTTGAGAAAATTGAGCAATGACTAAGGAACACTGAAGGTGAAGTTTTGCTTTTGAATTGTGGTGTTGATTAAAGTTACTGAACATATCATTGATTGGCATAGGACCAATACATTTGTCTTTAAAGAAGTACAACCAGAATGCTCCTTAGAAGCAAGTATGATGTGACTTGAACTCATGTATTTTGGGTATAGTTTTTGGAGAACATCATGCTTGGAAAAGTAGGGGTTCAACAAAGGAGAGGTAGACACTCAGTGAAATGTTTTGACACAGGCTGAAGCACAGCAGAGGTTGTGCGGAGGGGAGAGGCTGAGGCTCAGTTTCATTTTGTTTGTACGTGGGGTCTCTGAGTTGGAGTTTACTCCATGACACCTAATAATAAACAGCATGCCTGTTGTTCAGTGACATGGTTACATTTTCTACAAGACGACAGCTGGCTCAGTATTTCCCTTCAGACTGTTCTGTTCTCATTCATCTAACTTTCCTGCTCCACGGCCCCTTCCCAGCTTTATTTTAGGGTAAATGTTGATCATTTAGTTTCATATGGATGGTTTTTAAACATATATATTTTAAAGAAGTACTTACGGATGATATTGTTTATTTTTATGTGCTAATCTGTTATTTAGCTGGAAAGTGACCTACAAGAGTGGTTTCAGTACAAAACTTAAAGACTAGGATATATTTTATTCATGTCTTATTTACCCAAATAAACTGAAGGGAGGAAAACAAAAAGAGCTAAATTCCTTTACTGATGTCTTTTTATTCAAATCATAGGTAAATTGCAGAGTGCTGAAAGAATGTAAAGCCTGGTTTTGGTTTTGCTTTTCCCCCTACACTAAGCAAAGACAATAAGTAATAAGGGTCTCTTATCTTTCCCAGGAGATATTTTTTTTTTAACTATCAGAAGTTGTTTATGATTTATAAAGAATTTGTGAGTTTTTCAATGTTCCTCCTTCGTAAGATATAAAAGATATGAAACTATTTTTTCCCCCTTTTCTCCTACATATATCCTGCTTCCAAGCTTGTTTTAATTGGGGAGCTCCACCAAACTCTGTCCACCATGGGTAACCATTATTGCATTTGACACATCAGTGTCACAGTGTTCAGCATCACAGCAACCACGGGTTACCTCTGCACAACAAATGGACTATATGTTTGTAGGTAATGTAGAAAACAAGTTTGAATACAAAATAACAGGTCTTTTGATTCTATCCATAAAAACCTCTCCATGACTTGATGCTGTTGTGTATGTGGGTGTGCATACACTCTAAATATTGCTGAAATAACCCTAACCCTGAGGCCTCAAGTAGCTAGATGCTCCCTCGCTCCCTCACTGCTGTGTCCTATCACAGTTACATGTGAATCTTGTCAGCTGGGTGAGAATGAGAAGGGTCCTGTGTCTTTAAGGAGATGCACTGTGGAAGGACCCTTCACTGCAGTCTCTTTCCCCTTCCCTCCCCAGGAGACTGCAAGTGCTCCAAGACCTAACCAAGCTTTTAGAGGAAAAGAAAAATTTATGAATTTGTAATCAATTCCTCTTTCTACTGTAGCATCTTCTTGGAGTCACAGGGACTCTATGAAATGTCCCGAATGTGGTGGTCACCAATCAACTATTTTTGTCATTGACCAATGACAGATGCTTTGCCCTATTTGGCTCATATGGAAAAACAGTGTAGGAACTTGCATTGCTAATGACACAGCTTGCTTGACAGATATCTGGAAAGGACTTCTCATTCACTGGGCAGAGAATTTGAGAAAACTTAAGTTACTTTTTATTTGCTTAAGAAATGTGTGTGTGTGTGTGTGTGTGTGTGTGTTTGACACAACAGCAGAGTTTTAGGGTCACTGTATGTGGGAAACTCCAGCGGAGCTCTGGTAGCATAATCCATAGGGAGTTGTACTGTTTCCCCAAAGACTGTGTCTTTCTGGTGGTTTGAATCTACTGGTGACATTGAGGTAGAGAGAGGGACCATTTCCTACCATATAATTTACAGCCTTGTAAACCCAGTGGAAGGTCAGCTGCAAGTTGGTTCTAACTCAATAGCAATGAATGATAAGCGGGAAATGCAGAAGCCATTTTTTCCTGTTTAAAAACACCTCGCAAGCCAAAATAAGTTCCATCCTAGTTTGAAGGCAGTAAAACTTACCTCAAGAATCCCTGGGTGGTACAAATGCTTAAGTGATCAACTATTAGGTCACCAGTTTGAACTTCTCCAAAGTTGCCTCAGAGGATGATCTTGGTTATCTCCTTTTGAAAGGT